>NW_007726644.1:52133-79657 GCF_000696425.1 Galeopterus variegatus | reverse complement strand
CAAGTGTCTGCTTAAAAATAAACCAGCTATCCTACTGCTGGGAATATATCCAAAGGAATGGAAATCATCAAGTCGAAGGTATACTTGTTTCCCAATGTTCATTGCAGCACTCTTCACAATAGCCAAGAGCTGGAATCAACCCAAATGTCCATCATTGGATGAGTGGATATGGAAAATGTGGTATATCTACACAATGGAATACTACTCAGCTATAAAAACGAATGAAATACTGCCATTTGCAACAACATGGATGGACCTTGAGAGAATAATATTGAGTGAAACGAGTCAGGCAGAGAAAAAGAAATACCACATGTTCTCACTCATTGGTGGGAGCTAAAAAATAAACAAATTAATTCACCCACATACACACACACAAAAAAAAACCGGGGGGGGGGGGAAGATATAACAACTATACCTTTTTGAAGTTGTTACAACAAGCAAACGGAAAGGACATTCTTGGGGGGGAGGGCAGAGAGGGAGGAGGGAGGGAAGTGTCGGTGATGGGCCATAATAATCATATACATTGTATATTGACAAAATAAAAATTTAATGAAAAAAAAAAAAGAAAAAAGGGCAAAAGAAAAGGCTCAAGTTATAGAAAAAGAAAATTATATGCAAAATAATTTTTGAATCTCAAATGGTGTAATCTTTTAAACAATATTATATATAACTAAGTTCCGGTGTAATATTGGAATCATAATGTGGGGTCTGATGGAATGAAGTTTAATCTGGACCCGAACGTGATCTTGCTGTTATTTCCAGGCATGGTTTGAAGGCAGTGAAGCTCTTCAATCTATGCTCTGACTCCATTTTCACAGACTCTCTTTTTTCATCTCATCCTGCTAACTCCCTCATGTGCTTTTCATTCCCATCCTGAAACCTGCTTTTGATCAGACATCCTATTAAGAGGACCCGGTTAACTAATTCACTCTAGTTCGTGTGTAGCCAATGATAGTGTACTGTAGAGACACAGCAGCGTACCTGGAGGGTTATTTTGGGATGAGAACAAATGAAAACAGATTGAAAATGTAGACTGAACTATTTAGATTACAGATGAAGTGCATTTCAAGGCAATGAATTAGGGTTACATAATAATGGATATTAAATTATGAATATTCTAAACCCAAGGCTGCAGATCTGACCAAGATTCTGAGTGGCAATCACGGCGTCTATTATCAGCAGGTGTTGATTTACATCACACAGCCATTTGCTTGAAAATGTTCTCCTGTATTATCATCTAGGAGTTTTATAAATTTTCTTTTTATGTTTATATCTATCATCCATTTTGAGTTAAATTTTTTGAAGGGCAGATGGTCTGTGTCTAGACTCATTTTTTGCCTGTGTATGTCCAGGTGTTCCAGTGCCATTTGTTAAGTCTGTCCTTTCTCCATTGAATTGTTTTTCTTCTTTGTGAACAATCAGTTGACTATGTTTGTGTGGGTCTATTTCTGGGATCTCTATTCTGTTCCAATGATCTATTTGTCTGTTCTTTCAGAAATATCACACTGTCTTGATAACTGTAGTTTACAGTAAGTTTTGAAGTCAGTAGTACCAGTACTCCAAGTTTGTTGTTCGGTACTGTGTTGGTTAGTCTGGATCTCTAGCCTTTCCATATGAACTTTAGAATCAGTTTGTTAATGTCCACAAATATAACTTGCTTGGATTTTGAAAGAGATTGCATTGAATCTATCAGTTTATCTGGGAAGAATTGTCATCTTAACAATACTGAGTTTTCCTATGTATCCATGAATATGGAATATCTCTCTATTTATTTATATCTTCTTTTATTTCTTTCATCACAATTTTATAGTCTATCTCATAGAGAAATCTTGTATATGTTTTATTAGATTTATGCTGAAGTTTTTTTTTTTTTTTTGCTTTGGGTAAATGGTATTGTGTTTTTAATTTGAAATTCCAATTTTTTAATTGCTGGTGTACAAGAGTATTTCAGAGAGTTCACAGAAAGATTTTTATTATCTTCAAGTCTATTTTTTCCACAAATGTTCTGAAGTACCCTTGTAAAGAAAGCAATTAGCTTTTGTATATTAACCTTGTATCCTGCAACCTTGCTTTAATCATTTTAATTTTGTGAGTTTTTTTTTGTTGTTGTTCATTTTTTGGAATTTTGTACCAAGATAATTATGTCATATGTGAACACAATCGCTTGATTTCTTTCTTCCTCATCTGTGTACATTTTATTTCATTTTCTTGTCTAATTGCATCATCTAGGACTTCCAGTATGATGTTGAAAAGGAGTGGTGAGGAAGGACATTCTTGCCTTTATCCTGGTTTTAGTGGGAAACCATCTAGTTTCCTTACAATCCTTTCTTAACAGATAAAATTAATTAAAATTTGTCATAGCATTGAACATGCTAGGTGCTCTGAGCAATATACTCCAAATCTTACTCCTAAGGAGTTTACACTTTGGAAGAAAGGCAAAAGTAAACAAGCAAATATAACAAACATGTAGTGATGTACCCTCCCCCCACCCCCAAAAAAGATACTCTTTGCTAAAGCTCATCATACTCCTGACATCAGCAAATTCTCCATCTTGCTCAAGCAGCTTGTTCTCTCTACCTTTCATGACTCACATAACCTCCAGCACCTCAATTCTTCTATACATGGAGTCCAGCATGTGCTAAGTGATGCTGAGTTTCTCATTTCTATTTCAGATTTCTATTTTCCTGTATTCTCACCTCCTCCCTTCTCACTTTCTTCTTCCATGTCTTAGAAGAAATAATCCTTCTCTTTCTCACCAATCGTTCCTCCAAAGACTTTATCTTCAGAATCTCTACCCATCGATTTTCCTTCTTTTGTACTCTCCGATATATTTCCTCTCTTTCAAAAAAAAAAAAAAAGAAAGAAAAAGAAAATTAAAACTTCCCCTGACTTAACTAATCATTTAATATAACAAATATTCTTCAATGTCAAGCTCCTTAAAATGGTTGGTTGATATTTTCTCACTGTAACCACCCTTAATTTGTCCCTTGATTTCTTCCCTGTGATGCTGCTAAAATAACTCACCAAAGTTCACCTTCTCTTCACCAAAGCAAGTCAGTCCCACTGGCCTTGAACATCTGCAAATTTGACATTATTAGACAGACTTCAATTCCCACATTTCTGAATGTCTTTTCTTTTTAAGGCTTCTATCAAAATACACTTTTCATGCTCCTTCTTCACTTTTATTCCTTTTTATGGATTTCCTTCTTTACATACTTAATGTAGGTTCTTGGAAAATTCTGGCTTTCAGCCACATTTTCACCCTCCCTCTCCACCTTCTCTCAGTGTTGGGTTAGCGTTCAGGCAAAAGACTTTAGCCGTCCCCTGCCAGCAGAATGGTCTCCAGCTGGTCTAAGTTTCCAGCTCTGGGCTATTGTGACCTCAAGCTGTACATATTCAATGATCTTCTTTATACTTAATAATTTATTTATTTATTTATTTATTACAAATATTCATGTGATACAAAGCTGATTGTTCCCCCTCCTGTCCATGATGTGAGGGCCAGATTCATACTGAAGGCATATCTATTACCAGAAATTACTTTTGTACCCTTTGTCCCCTCCCAGTTATCTCCCAACCTCCCTCCCCATCCCCCTCTCCCCTCAACTTCAATTTGTAGCCCTAGGAATGTTCCCTCCCTCTGTTGGATCACCACACAGTTGTGGTCTTTCTTTCTTGCCTTCCTTTTTCTCTTAGCTCCTACATATCAGTGAGCACATGTAGCATTTATCTCTCTGTGCTTTGGTTGTTTCACTGAACATAAGTTTTTCCAGGTTCATCCATGTTGTTGCAAATGGGAGTATTTCATTCTTTTTTATGGCAGAGTAGTATTCCATACTGTATATATTCAATCATCTATTGATGGACATTTAGGTTGGCTCCATATCTTGGGTATTGTAAACAGAGCTGCAATAAAGATGGAAGTGCAGGTATCTCTTTGACATGATGATTTCCATTCCTCTGGATATATACCCATAAGAGGGATTGCTGGATCATATGGTAGATCTATCTGTAGTTGTTTGAGAAACCTCCAAATTGTTTTCCAAAGTGGTTGTACTAATTTACCATCCCACCAACAGCATAGGAGTGTTCCCTTCTCAACACACCCTCATCAGCATTTGTTATTCACCATCTTTTTGATCATAGCCAGTCTAACTGGAGTGAGGTGGTATCTCAATGTGGTTTTAATTTGCATTTCCCTGAAGACTAGTGATGTTGAGCATTTTTTCATATATCTGTTGGCCATTTGTATATCTTCCTTTGAAAAATGTCTATTCAGCTCCTTTGCCCATTTTTTGATTGGGTCATTTATTTTTTTACTGTATAATTGCTTGACTTCTATGTGTGTACTGGATATTAGTCCCTTGTCAGATGCACAGTTGGCAAAAATTTTCTTCCACTCTGTAGTTTGCCTTTTCACTGTGTTGATTTTTTCTTTTGCTGTGTGGAAACTTTTTAGTTTGATATAGTCCCATTTGCTTATTTTTTTTTCTTTTCCTGCTTGTGCTTTTGGACTCATGTTCATAAAGCCTGTGCCCAGACCTAACTGCTGAAGTGTTTCACCTGTATTTTCCCTTAGTAATTTTACAGTTTCGGGTCTTATAGCTAGGTCTTTAATCCATTTTGAGTTGATTTTAGTGTATGGTGAGAGATGCATATCTAGTTGCATTCTTCTGCATATGGATATCCAGTTTTCCCAGCACCACCTGTTGAAGAGGCAGTCTTTTACCCAATGTAGATTTTTGTTGCCTTTGTCTAATACCAGATGGCTATAAGCCTGAGAAGTGATTTCTGAGTTCTCTATTCTACTCCACCGGTCTGAATATCTATTTTTATAACAGTACCATGCTATCTTGGTTATAACAGCTTTGTATTATAATTTGAAGTCAGGCAGTTATGCCTCTGGCTTTTTTTTTGCACAGGATTTCTTTGGCTATTTGGGGTCTTTTGTTTTTCCATATGAAAGGTAAAATTGTTTTTCCATTTCTGTGAAGAATGTCATTGGTATTTTGATGGGGATTGCATTGAAAATGTAGATCACTTTAGGTAGTATAGGCATTTTCACAATGTTAATTCTTCCAATCCAAGAGCATGGAATATTTTTCCATCTTTTTGTGTCTTCTTTAATTTCTTTCAGAAGTGGTTTGTAATTTTCATTGTAGAGGTCTTTCACCTCCTTAGTTAAATTGATCCCTAGGTATTGTATTTTTTTGGTGACAATTGTAAATGGGCTTAATTTCTTCATTTCTCTTTCTGTTAATTCATTATTTGAGTATATAATTGCTACTGATTTGGGGGCATTTATTTTGTATCCTGCAACATTACTTAAGTTGTTAACCAGCTCTAGGAGTGTTTTGATAGTCTTTAGGTTTTTCTATAGATAGTATCATGTCATCTGCAAATAGGGAAAGTTTGACTTCATCTTTTCCAATCTGGATTCCCTTTATTTCTTTTTCTTGCCTGATTGCTCTAGCTAGTACCTCCAGTACTATGTTGAATAGAAGTGGTGAGAGTGGACATCCTTGTCTTTTCCCTGTCCTTAAGGGGAAGTCCTTCAATTTTTCCCCATTCAGAGTAGTACTGGCAGTGGGCTTATCATGAATGGCTTTTATTGTGTTAAGATATTTTCCTTCTATACCTAATTTGTTGAGAGTCTTTATCATGAAGGAATGTTGAATTTTGTCAAATGCTTTTTCAGCATCTATTGAGATGATCATATGGTCTTTGTCTTTGAGCTTGTTGATGTGATGTATCACATTTATTGAATTTCCTATGTCAAACCATCCTTGCATCCCTGGGATGAATCACACTTGATCATAGTGTATAATTTTCTAAATATGTTACTGTATTCTTATTGCTAATGTTTTGTTGAAGATTTTAGCATATAGGTTCATCAAGGATATTGGCCTGTAATTTTCTCTTTTTGTTGTGTCTTTATTTGGTTTTGGTATCAGAGTTATGTTGGCCCCATAGAATGAGTTTGGGAGAGTAGCATCTGATTCAATTTTTTGGAACAGTTTCATGAGAATTGGTATTAACTTCTCTTTAAAAGTTTGATAGGATTCAGCTGTACAGCCTTCTGGACCTGGATTTTTTTTTGTTGGAAGATTGCTAATTACCACTTCAATCTTCTTGCTTGTTATTGGTCTGTTTAGGTTTTCTATCTCTTCTTGGTTCAGTCTTGGTAATTTATGTGTCTAAAAACTTATTCATATCTTCCAGATTTTCAAATTTGTTGTCATACAGTTGTTCATAATAGTCTCTAATGATTCTTTGTATTTCTGTGGTGTCAGTTGTAATGTCTCCCTTTTCATTTCTGATTTTTGTTATTTGGGTCTTCTCTCTCCTTTTTTTTTTTTTTTTTAATCTAGCTAACGGTGAGTCTATTTCATTTATCTTCTCAAAAAACCAACTTTTAGTTTTGTTGATCTTTTCTATTGTTTTTTGGGTTTCTATTTCGTTTAGTTCTGCTCTGATCTTAATTATGTCTTTCTGTCTGCTGTCTTTAGGTTTGGATTTTTGTTGTTTTTCAAGTTGTTTGAGGCATAGCATTAGGTTGTTTATTTGGAGTCTTTCCATTTTCTTGATATAAGCATTTACTGCAATAAATTTGCCTCTTAGTAACGCTTTTGCAGTATCCCACAAGTTTTGGTATGATGTATCTTTATTTTCATTAGTTTCTAGAAACTTTTTGATTTCCTGTTTAATATCTTGTTGGACCTATAGGTCATTCAGGAGCCTATTATTTATTTTCCATGTATTTGTATAGCTTCCAGTGAATTGCTTATTGTTTATCTCCAGTTTTAGTCCATTGTGGTCTGAAAGGATTGTTGGAATGATCTCATTTTTTTTTAATTTGCTGAGACTAGATTTGTGACCTAATATGGGGTCTATCCTGGAGAATGTGCCATGAACTGATGAGAAGGAAGAGTATTCTTCAGCTGTTGGGTGAAATGTTCTGTATATATCTGCCAAGTCCAGTTGGTCTATGGTGTAGATTAAATCCTTTGTCTCTTTGTTGACTTGCTGCCTGGAAGTCCTCTCCCATACTGAGAGAGGGGTGTTCAGATCACCCAGTATTAATGTATTAGGTCCTATCTCCTTCTTTAGCTCTAGGAGTCTTTGCTTAATATATCTGAGTGCTCCGGTATTGGGTGCATACATATTTATGATTGTTATGTCTTCTAGCTGGATAGTTCCCTTTATCATTATATAATGGCCTTCTTTGTCTTTTTAAATGTTTTTTGGTTTAAAGTCTTTTTGTCTGATATAAGAATAGCTACTCCTGCTCATTTTTGGTTTCCATTTGCATGGTATATCTTTTTCCATCCCTTCACTTTTAGTCTATGAGTATCTTTACAGGTGAGGTGGGTCTCTTGAAGACAGCATATACAGGGGTCTAGCATTTTAATCTAGTCAGTTAGTCTGTGTCTTTTGAATGGGGAGTTTAGTCTATTCACATTCAGAGTAGTTATTGAGAAGTGTTGTCTAATTCTTGTCACTTAGTTGCTACTTGTTTAGGTGGTTTAAATATCTTTCAATCATTATTTCCCCTTTTATTTTCTCCTCTTCAGTGTGAGTTGGGAATTTAAGGTGGAATGATTTAGCTTCTTTCTCTTTCTTGCTGGCATTTTTGCTTTAAATGTGGGTTTTGCTCTTGCTTGTATATTTGTGATGATGGTCACCATTATTCAGATTCCAGATTAAAGACTCCCTTTAGAATTCCTTGCAGGGCTGGTCATGTGGTGGTGAACTCCCACAACTTTTGTTTATCTGGGAAATATGCTATTTCTTCCTTGTTTCTGAAGGAGAGCCTTGCTTGGTAAGGAATTCTTGGTTGGCAGTTTTTTTTTTCTTTTAGTATTTTGAATATATTGTTCTACTTTCTTCTGGCCTGTAGGGTTTTGGTTGAGAAATCTGCTGTTTGTTTGATGGGGGTTCCACTATAAGTGACCTGACGCTTTTCTCTTGCTGCTTGTAGAATTCTCTTCATCTTTGAGCTTTGTAAATTTAAGTACAATATGTCTTGGGGAGGATCTTTTTGGGTTGAATCTGTTTGGGGACCTTCGAGCTTCCTGGATCTAAAAGTCTGTATCTCACCCTACATCTGGGAAGTTTTCTGTTACTATTTCCTTGAGTAGGTTTTTGATACCTTTTCCCTTCTCCTGCCCTTCAGGAATACCCACAATTCAGATGTTAGAGCACTTGAGATTATCTGCTATCTCTCTTAGGTTTTCCTCATTAGTTTTAATTCTTTTTTCCTTTTTTTTTTGTCTGCCTGACTTATTTCAAAAAGACGATCTTCAAGCTCTGAAATTCTTTCTTCTGCTTGCTCTACCCTGCTGCTCAAGCTGTCATGTTTTTTTTTTTTATTTCATTGAGTGAGTCTTTCATTTCTAGAAGTTCTGCTACACTCTTTCTTATGGTATTAATCTCTTTGTAGATTTCCTCTTTCATATTCTCAATGTTTTTTCTTGTTTCATGTGTTCTCTAATTGAGTCTTCCTTTATTTCTTCAAGTTTTCTTAACATCATTGCTCAAAATTCTTTTTCAGACATTTCAAGGATTCCCTGTTCCATGGTGTCTGACTTTGGGGTATTACTGTACCCTTTGAGTCTTGTCATTTCTTCTTGGTTGTTTGTACTTCTAGTGTTTTTTCACTGATGCTTGGTCATTTGTTAGGGGGTTTGCTTCTTCTATTACACTGAGGCTGCCTGCAGAGTGGCCTTGGTTGCTACTGTGGGGGGTGAATTGTCTTTGCTTGACAGTAGGTGTAGTGGTGGTGGTTATGTTAAACCACCTTGGTTCCCATTCTAGACTCTGTGGTTGTAGAATGAGCCCCTAGCAAATGGAGTTCTGCTGGGCCAAACTCGGTGGGTAAGAACCATAGACTGGTGCTCCCCACTGGGTCTGAGGTGGGATGAGGGGCTGCATGGAGCCACGTAGTTTCATTGGCTGGTGTAGCTGCCAGCTGCCCCAGTGCACTCACCTGTGTGGTCCCGGTTCATGCTGTGGGGGTGGGGCCTGGAGCTCCCCTGCTGCCTGGGTCCAAGGTGGCTGGGTGAGGGAGCCACGTGGGGCTGTGGTTCTGCTGGCTGGCACCAGGGGGCTCACCTGTGTGATGCCGGTTCAGGATGCCGGGGTGGGGCCTGGAGCTCCCCCTGTGCCTGGGTCCAAGGCCGTAGGGTGAGGGAGCCACGTGGAATTGTCTGGTTCTGCTGTCTGGTGCTGCTGCTGGCCATGTTCAGTCATCTTGATGTCTATCTACGTCACAGTGGCTGCTTGCACCCTAAGGTTCATCATGGCCAAAGCTGTACTTTTCCTTCAGGACCGCCTCCTTACCACCCCCCATCTCTGATTGTCCTTCTTCTACTGATGATCCCGAATTCCCTCCTATACAGGCTCTCACTTGTCAGTCATCTTTGAATTTGTTCTTCCATCAGTTGATACACTGAACTGCTTCAGAGTCCCTAATATCCTCACCAGCCTTCAAACTGGATATAGTTTGTCTCTGAACTTTGAACCTTCTTAATACTAGTATTCCAGCTGGTATGAAATTTTCAGTGGTTTTAAAAATGAAATCTCTGCTGCTATGTTATAAGATGTGCTCATTAATGTACAGATTCTTAATCCTTTTGTATAAATTTACTGTTCATCACATTGATCAGTTTTTATATTTGTTTTCTTTCTTGGATCCTTATGAAGGGAAGCATAATGTCTTATAATCAATTATGATATTAACAAAAGTTGGCAACAAAAGTTGCTTAACAAATCTCTTGCCACTATATTTGGCAATTTGAGTTATATGACAAAACTACAAAAAGAAAAAAGAAAAACCTATTATTAAAGTAAAAGCAGTGTATTACAGGCTTAATTTAGTCATTTATATATTACAGTGTTGCTGTGGTTGAAAGATACTTTCATTCAATGTTTTCTCTTTTAGTCTCCTCTGAATTTCTGAAAAGATGCCTTTAGGGCTGAGAATTTTCATGCTAGTTCTTAGTGCAGTCTGGTCATTGTTGAGGTAATTAGGTATAAAAAGTAATACGTTTTAATAATTATGGCACTAAAATTTTTTTTTTGCTCTGTTTTGTTTTATTGTCGTATAGTGCAACAAGATTTACAAAAATCCAGTCATGACCTAGTTTTATGCCAATGTCTTCTGAAAGTGATGCATGCCCAGGGATGCATGCTGTGACTTAGGCCACTCTGAAGACAGCAGGTAGAACCTCTGCTGACACCCTCAGCTCAGACCATCTCTGGCTTCTGGGGCCCAATCCACTGCTGAGAGTGTGACCCCTTGGAATAATGTTCTATAAAAAGAAGGCATTAGTGAAGAGACTCTCCACAGTCCCTGTGTCCACATACAAATGGGCAGCCTGGGCCAGGCTCAGCCTTGCTTTTTGGCTTCACATTGTTGGCTTAAACAGTATTTTTCACATTGTTGTCCCAAATAGAATTTTAAATATAGGCTTGATACCAACATTTAAAAAAAATCATGAGATTTCACATAAAACTATGGATTCCTGGCTTCTGTGGACGAACCTGAGTATCTGGCATACATACAAGGAAATCCTTGGCTGGAGTTTAGAAGCGTTTAACTCTTTCACACTCAGCTATCATGCACAACCGTCCTCGTCACTGAGCCAAGAACCCATCATCACCCTGAACATTGTCTACCTCACTAACCACAGTCTGCATGGTCCTGCTGGCATTGAAGGTTGTGACTCATTGCTTGCATCCGACATCAGGAATCACCTGAGGGTTACTGCAATACCGCAAGCAAAGGTTATCAGAAAGGATGAGTTTATTTTAAGGATGAGAAAATAATTTTTGAATGGCATGTAAACCTACTACAGCTAAGTTGGAAGAGGCAACTGCCCACAAATCCATATGGCTTGAAATTCAATGGAAAGTTCTTGTACTACCATATATTCACCACCAGATTGTCGCAGTTTGATATTCTTCACATTCAAAAATATTTTAAACAATAACAGTTTGTCATCCTGGAAAAATAAAGATGAGCTAAGGGGGGTTTCTGCCTTTAATCTTATCAGATTCAGAGGCAAATATGAAAGTACAGGGTCTTCAGAGACTCAGCTCAGCACTGGAATCCCATGTGTCCTGAGCTGGGCCTGGGAGACGCCAGGAGAATTGTGCACTCTTCTCCAAGGGCCATTTGTTTTCCCTCATCTGTAAAAATAGGAGGAGTTCCACTTGTCTTACCAAGTGGTAGAAAGGGTTAAAAATCACATATGTGTAATGATTCACACAGAGTAGGCACCAAATTTTTAAAAAATGTCATTTCTGTCCTCCTGATTGTTACTGTTAAAATCCTTGCTGGAAAGCAGGAAATGGATCTTGATGGGATGTGAAACAAATGCATCAATTTAGATCTCCTCAAATTCCTTTGTAATCTAGACACAGATCGAGTAAAAAAGCACATGTGTACAAACAAATGGATTTTTAAAAGACAGATAAATACAGTTTCATGGAGGTCTGGTTTGAGCAGGAGCACGGTCAAAGATGCAAGTACCTGGTGAGGCGCAGAAGCCAGCCTCGGGGAGGGCAGGTGCGGCCATGGCCATTGGGAGCAGGAGCTGTTCCCTTCCCAGAGTCTGGCTCACAGTATATGTTGTGTGAAAATCTATTGAATGGAAAAACCAAAGGAGAGTTGAGCAGCAGAGGACAGAAGAAGTCTGGAACCAAAGATCTCAGAGAAAAAGTGTCTTTCTTCATAAGTTTTTAGAAGATTGGTTTTGATCATCTTCTAGAGAGACTGGTTAAAACCTCATGATGCAAAAATATAAAATTACCTTTAAATTGGTTGCTCAACCCTTATAAACATCATCCAAAGTGAACTTTTATATTTTAACTCCCTCTTATCCTCTGATTTATAAGACTCTAAAGTTACAGACAGACAGCACGTGTACCTGCGAATGTCTCTAATCTCACAATCGTTTCTGGGAGAGACTAACTAGGGCTGGTGTCAGTCACTCCCGATGTGTTCCACGGCTTTTCTGAAGGATCCGATGGAGCACATTGATAGCTCAGTTACTGAGCCTTTGGTCCTCACTCTCTGTGTGTTCTCAATTTTAGGAGAAAGAAATCTACTTTTTATCTGTTTTACAAAGTCTGTTCTTTGAAAGCTGGTGTAGGAAATAGGACTTAATGAGATTGTCTTTTCTTGTGCCCTGTTCAGGAAAACCAAATGTTGCAAGTCCAGATTATCATTCCCTTTCTTTAGCTGATTTGAGAAAATCGAATAGAGCTCTTCTGAGAGCCCGCTTTGCTTTAGGTTCCTTGGAAGACACTGAGTCCTCAGACGCAAGGGTTGGCAGTTTGAACTCTGGGTCAATGCTTCACACATGCGTGGGATTTGGGGCCAGCCTGGCCTGGCTTCAATTTTAGGATTTGCAACTATTGATGGCTTTGGCTATTTTAAGTCTTTTGAGAAGGGTTTAACTTTCTTTCTAGAAAGTGAACCCCTCAAAGAAAGAGGCTTACTTTTTAATCCTTAAATCTTTAAATAGTCAATAAACACTTGATGGATGAATGAGCAGTCCCTTCTTGTTCTGATACTTCCTGGTGGTCCACTCCGTGTCAGACACACTGGGAGTCACAGGGGCTCCTGATGATCTTCCTTAACCTTTGCAGCAGCATTGCAAGGCAGGTGTTATCATATCTTTTAAAAATCAGATTGGTTTTAGACGGAATTAAGACCTTGCCCGGATAAAGGAGGTGATGTTCAGGCCTGTCCACGTCTTAGGGTGGGTTGGTATTTTGTAAATGGCTGATCATACCCCTTAGATGGTAATCCTTATGAGTTCCAGTATTTGAAGATGATAGTGTCTGAACAGATCCCAAGGTTCTTGGAGGAAAATGAAAATGCTCACCAGGTTGGCCTGGATGGAAGCCTACAGACTGAGGTAAGTTGAGGCACCTGGACAGAGTTGGTGAAATGAATGGGAAGAGAAGGTAGATGCAGACAGGGAGATCATGGCATTATTGACCTCCATAATCCACACCCCCCCCCTCCCCAAAAAAAAAAAAAAAAAAAAAAAAAAACAGCAACAGATTTCAGTGCCTTGTCCACAAGAAAATGGTGTAACTTTCATTTTGTTTGGTTTGTTCTGTTTTCTTTTACCTTATCATGTACTAGGAATCAGCAGAAATCACATTCATGGCTTTGCAGTATATTTGTAATAAATGGCTCATGTTATTTTCAAATGTCTCATTGTGACTTTGGCATTTAATCACCTGCAAAAAGCATTTATTGCTTTGTTGAGTCCAAAGATATGGACCTCATCCTGGGTTACTCTACAGAGTTTTTAAATTTTCTCTGAGGGCTTCTGCTTTTTTCCCTCTACTGGAAATGTTTATTTTACTTCCCAGAAATGGCTGTGGAAGATCTCACTCACAGTCCTATTTTAAGTTACTCACTATTATTATTTCTTCTGCAAGTTGTGTCCTTCCCCCTCCCACAGTCTGAGTGTCTGTTTTTATGCTGTACCATGCTATTTTGGTTACTATATCTTTGTAGTATAATTTGAAGTCAGGGAGTGTAATGCCTCCAGCTTCATTTCTTTTGTTCAGGATTATTTTGGCTGTTTGAGGTCTTTTGATGTTCCATGTGAATATTAGGATTGTTTTTTTCTATTTTTGTGAAGAATGTCATTGGTATTTTGATGAGGATTACATTGAAGCTGTAGATCTCTTTGGGTAGTATGGACATGTTCACAATGTTAATTCTTCCCACCCAAGAGCATGGACTGTCATTCCATCTTTTTTGTGTCCTCTTTAATTTCTTTCAGCAGTGATTTGTAGTTCTTGTAGAGATCTTTCACCTCCCTAGTTAATTGATTCCTAGGTACTTTATTTTTTGTTGACTACTGTAAATGGGCTTGCTTTCTTAATTTCTTTTTCTGCTAGTTTGTTATTGGAGTATAAAAATGCTACTGATTTTTCATGTTAATTATCTATCTTGAAAAATTCTTGAAATTGTTTATCCACTCTAAGAGTTCTTTTGTAGTCTATAGGTTTCTGTATGTATAGGATCATGTCATCCGCAAACAGGGACAGTTTGACTTTATCTTTTCTAGACTGGATGCACTTTATTTCTTTCTCTTCCTTCACTGCTCTGGCTAGTACTTCCAATACTGTGTTAAGTAGGAGCAGTGACTATAGGCATCCTTGAAACAGAACAAGCAGCACAGACATTAATTGTATGAAGAAAATACAGTATGACAAGCAAACTACTATCACATAAGAGAATTTTCTTTTTTTTCAGGATTAGAAGACTTGTGAATAATGAGAGGAGTGACAGTTACTCACATTTTCAGTTCTGTGTGCTGGGAACTGTGAATCACTGCATTTAACCCTCATAACAACCTTGATGGTAAGGACTGTGTTGTCTCCATTTGAGAGGTGGGGATGCCATAGTGAACAAGGTTTAGTAACAGCCCTGAAGAGGTTAACATCAAACAGGTCAAGGCAGAGCTGAGAGGACACCAGATTCACTCTACACCCATGGCTGAAGAGAGAGCATCTGTCACAAGAGACCACAGGTGTGTGTGCATGTGAGAGTGTGTACCTGTATGCATGCATATGTGTGTGCAAGTGTGGGCACAGTGTTACACTTATTGTGTAAATTTGTGTAAACTCTCCACAGTGCTATTTATATTCTCTTCAACTAATTTATATTCTAAAGCTGTCAGTTAAAAGAAAGATACTTCTTCCAGTACTGAAAGCCATGCATTTCCAAACTAAATTTATGAATGTCACTAGAAGATTGCATTCTTGGAGACTGCTCCACAATTTTCATCTTGATAGGAATAGGAACTAAAGTAATGACTGAAAAGGGAATATTCTTGCTTTGGATATTTCAAAATAAAACATGTAATTATTGTTCTGGGTGAGAGCCTTAAGCTATATGCTGAGAATACAGGGAACTTAATTAAAATGGCCTTTGTCCACACAGTGCTCACAGATCAGTAATGTACATGCTTTATATAAAGATTTTGCAGCCACATAAGGAAAAGATATTCTAACGGTGACCATCTGTATCAATACATATGCTCATCCCATAAGATGTCCTAATGAATGTGTTGATGTCTTAATAACATAATAGACATTTTAAGGATAAAAACAAATAGAAGTATATTGTTTAATCATCTTTATTTTATAAGTTAGAAAATGTAGAAAGACCTAGAGTCCAGCCAAGTTCATTTTATCTTACAGACAAAATCATAAATAAAAGCTAAAGTACACACACACACACTTCCATACACATCCTTCAACTAATCCGAATATAAGGAAAGTTGGAAAGGAAAACCCCCAAACCCAGAGCTAGATGAGATACAAACTGAACTAATTAGAAGAATAAACAAGGTCCCATGCACCTGTGCATTAGTGATCAGTGTCAATTTCTCCTTCTGGCCACAGCATTATGCAGCACTAATCATTCTTTGCAAGGATAATTCCTCACACTTATTCAGTGAATGAAAGTAATATATAAAAACACTAGCAAACAGGAAAAGGGATTCTTGGCAATGTGCGGCTTTAAAAGGCCATAACTAGAACAAAGAGCCTGTCCCAGATAGTCAAGAAAAGGCTTTGAATAATGTACATGATGCTGCTTTGAAAGTTAGGAAGAAGTGTCATGCAGGCAGCAGAAGGCAGTACTAAAATCTACATTATCTGTCTAGTGGGACTGACTGACAAGTGAGAAGGAATTCCTTACTTTGCAAGAGTGACAATCACATACAATATAGTAAAAATCTTGAACAGGAATGTTTATCTAAGGGAATTATTAAAATTAAAATAAAAGAAGGAGTCACAAAAGAGTCAACCCAATCTCACAGATTCTAAAATCTGCAGTAGAATTTCTGTGATCTGGAACTTCGCTTCAGGCTTTCCAAAAACACTAGATGTAAAATGCCAGCAAGCAAGCAAAGACAACACATCAGCAATGAATAAACCACTTGAGAATAAAAAGTCTGGAGTAAGGGGCGGATGGCATGAAGTGAAGATCCTCTGGACAGCAACCAATTTGGAAGATCTACTCTATTCAGAAGGGAAGAAATCTCCAGTTGGATCTTGATATCTCTCAAGGCTGCATTTTTTTCTTATCCTAAAACAGCAGACTTTAAAGATAGATGAGTTATAAAAAATAAAAATATATGTAAGAATAGGGAGTACAGTGTCCGATAGCAATTGAGGTGAACTTGTGGGCCCTGGGGGACCTGGATGGTCCAGATACAGGCCCACGCTGCCCAGCAGGACTTCCACAGTGATGGAAACGTCTGTTCTGTACACCGTGGCAGCCAACATCCCCACGGCGACTGAAGTGTGGCTAGTGTCACGAGGAGCTGGGTTGTCAACTTTAATTTTAATTTAAAATTTAAATAGCCATATGGAGCTAGTGGCTACTATGTTTGACATTACAGATACAGACTCATCTTACTACATGTTAAAAACTTTTAAACACAAATGTCATAATTATTCACTTAATTAGCATTTTCATAAGCCTGTCACATACCAAGTACTCAACAAAGCACTTGACTTCCAATATTCTGGCTGCTGTTATAGGACAAAACTGGAAACTTACTCCAGATAATCCACTTTTCTGCCCAGTGAGAAAACATTAATAACATGAGTGGGCTTAATATTCTTCAAGTTTCTCCTGTATATTCTGCCTGTGAAGATCTAGATCAGAGTCTCCAGAACCTCCAGGCTACTGAAAGACAAATACATGGTATTGTCACAAATTACTTTTACACAGATAGATAGGAAATAGAAAAAAAAAAAAAAAATCTGCAGAGCTGTCTTGACCCAAATTTAAGGAGAAATTTATGGTTATCCAAATAATGTGCATATAGTCATTGAGAAGTACTATTCGTGCATGTTAGAATTAGAAAATGCAATGGCCATTATACCTCACTCAGTTCTTCCCTACTTGCAAATAGTCATTTTCATATTTTCTGTGAGTATAGTGCAATTTATTTATTCTTTGTCTCTCTCTTTCCTTCTTTCTCTCTCTGTCTCCCTCTTTCCCTCCCTCCCTTCCTTTTTTCTTTCTTTTCTTTGGGGTGGTGGGGGAGGGTGTCTGTCTGGTTTCACATGCATGTGTCATACTGGCTTATATTTGGGGGGTGGTAAAATCATGCATGTGGTCATTTCTTAAAAATTTTGGATGCACTCAAAAATTTATTTTTGCTTTCAGGAAACAACATTAAAAATTAATGTCCAGAGGCAGTCTGCACCTATGAGAATGGTTTCAGGTTTCCCACACTGGACTTTCTGTGTTACTGTTAGCAAAGATCCACTGCAAGTACCAGCTGCAAAGGGGACCAGCAGCCTACATGTTCCCGTCCCCAGCACACAGGGTCACAAGTGACTTGGCAAAGTCAACTTTTCACCATGAACGTGACTCTTGGAAGTCAGGTGTGGCTTCCTCACTCTTTGTCCCCAGGGGCCCCAGAGCCGCTTTGGGGCATCACAGGGTGGTTGGAAAGAGCATTTTCATAGTGCACGTCCTGCCAGGTGGGCTCTGCTTGGGCGCTTCTTGATCAAGCCCTGGACCTCTTCCTTCTGCCTTCCATCAACCAACCTTGTCACCCTTTCTCAGCCACCAGAGCCAAAGGCTTACTGATGTTCGGATTTAACTGACATCGAATATTCCGCAGAACCTTTCTTATAGGTGCGGGAGTGAAATAGGTGATACAGGAAACAGTTTTATGAATAACTAGGTCAGGTTTAGGAGCAGAATTAGAATCAGTTTCTGCATCAGCCTCAGGATTAAAGGTCGGGGAGAGACGCCCTCAACACAGCACATCGCTGATTTTGATCATTTATTTTCAGGGCTTTCAAAAAATAAAACTCCTATAAAGCAAGCACTTGTTGAAACTAGTATCAAAACTGTCAGCAGCAACAGTCACAGCAACAGGATTTATGTCATTTAGAAGAAAATTCACTGAAATTTTTTAGAAATTCTGATCAAGGTGGCTCTATACTCACTATCTTGATTTGATCATCACATATTACACACAATACAGATAGTCAACTCTGTACCCCACAAACATGTATAATCAACTATGTTTCAATAAAAGAAGAAAATAAATAGAATTAAATGTTCAATTCCCCACTGCACAAACTACGTTTCAAGTACTCCAGAGCCATACATGTCTTGGAGCTATCACATAGGCTAGTTTCAAATACAGAAAATTTTGCCATTTCAGAATGTTTTATTAGGTAGCACTTGAGGTGTGGTTGGTCACATCTTTCTCCTTAACTTAATCTTATACGACATCAACTCCAAGGCCATTTTACCCTCCGTTTATCTATGGAAAGAGATTGAGCATAGGATATAAAAACAAAGAAATGACTATTTACATATTTTGCCTTTTCTTTGCTCTTGTTGGTGAATATCATTGGTAACAACATGGATAAATGTAGAATTCACAATATAGTATATGCTGTGATTACAATTATATTAAAACAGATTAGCTATGGACAGGGACTGAAGTCAGACACACACAAGTAATAAAGTAATAAATTTGTTGGGTTGAGAGGACTATGAAAGTTTTCAATTGATTTTTAGTATAGCTATTAAAATGATTGGGTTTCAAAAATAAATAAAATACAAAAATAATGCAATAAAGTGAAATATATACCAATAATCAATTAAAAAGAGTACTTTAATTGATCTTTTATGTATAAATAGATATCTTGTGGTTTTTGTGTTGCCTAGGGCCTGGCCCAAAGTGAGCATACACATATTAGTTGCATGAATAAGGCTGTAGTTTTTAATAATTATTTTAACCAAATATGATTGACTGTTATAGTCATAGGCCTTCATAGACACATCTTCCTTCCTTTGCCACTTTTTAATTCATAAAAACATTGTTTCTTCATGTTTTAACACTTCCGACTGTATGAAACCAAAATAGGAATTAAGACCAATTTGTTCTCTATTTCTAATATCATTGATATATTCTTCCTAAAACAATTATGTGAGATATATAAGACAGGTATAACGAGCTCCATTAGCCAGGCAAGACGTAAAGACATTTAGTGATTTCCTGAAGGCACATAACTTATCAGTGGCAAATAAATGGGTTGTGATCCGTATCTCTGGTCTTTTGCCCAGTGCTGATGCATCATAGTTGAGTGGAGTCTGCTCCAGCAAACTCTGCCAGCTGAGACGGGAAGGTCCACTTCTTAACTCCCGCCCTTTGTCCATGATGAAAACCCAATGCATTCTACATCCCAAAGATTTACAGGCTAATTGTTCTCTTCAAAGGAGCACAGAATCATCTCACCTTCTCCAAATGCTTATCTTTAAAAATCATACTTACATATTATTTAGAGTTGCCTAATGGCCTCAGTTGATAAGATCAATTATCATGATTAGATTTCAGGATACAAACTAATCCTGCATTTTCTAAAACTTATGGCATGCATCTGCCTCTAATATGTCTAGATAACACTAGAGGTGTACTGGAGGGCTGTAGCTTTACCTGGGCTGACAGGTGCATTTAATTCCACAGCTAGTGGTAGGAATCACAACTTACTTCATTCATAGATTTCAGTCCTGGATGAAAGAGAGCAACGCATTTCTGACCCGCATTACAGTGAGAGTGAAATTTACATTTGCATGGCTGGTAATACTTCCACACTATTAATGTTATTACAAAACTATTTTTCTGAATGTATGTCTATCCCGTGTGGTAAAATGGAATATAGTTTAAGAGGGACAATTGATTTTTCTAGCACTAACCAAAGCCATTTGAGCGTGTGGTAAGTCTGGTGGTCTCCCAGGGAAAAAGCCAAGTTGATCGCAATACTCCAAGTGTCCCCTCTGCCGCCTCCAGGCCGTCACAGCAGCCCCCCATCTCTGAACACAAGAGTCCCTGGCTGGTCCTCAGGCCCCCCCAGGATAGGATGCTCCACCCACAGCACCTGCTCCTGCCTGGCGGTGCCAATAACACCGTATAGCAGGAAGCAGGACCCTCTTCCCATGTTGGGTAACAGACCATTATCTGCTTGGATGTTATTTTGTTATCCATACCTTGCCTGTCTTCAGAATAAACTCAGGGTGGTTTGGTTTTTAATTCGTCAAACATTACTGCTCAGAGCTTTTAAACTCTATGGCGTTCTTGGTAAACAACCCAGGATGTTTTATTTGATTGCTTTGTGTTCATTTAAAAAAATCTTTAGAGTACCAGTCTTTGTTCAGTAGGAACCTTGAAAATCACAGCCCCTGGAATAGTTCTTACTTGTAAGGTTGGAAAAGGACTTTAACTTTGGGGAAATTTGATGGGATGGAAGCTAAAAACCCACTACACTTTGAGATTCTTCATATTTCTCTGCCACCTGAATACCCACTAGGGGACAGAATTATTTAACATTATTTGACTGACTTACCCTAACCTCATGGGGAGGACCTGGCCAGGCAGCGGGTGAATTGCAAGGAGGCTAAGAAATGGGGTTTGTGTCCCCCGAGCCCATGCGGAGGACGGGGCACTGCTATTGGGTGGTCTCCCCCTGGGGAAGGGGCTCATCATCTCCTGGGGCCCCTTTGATGGTGCCCCCTCACTAAGTGCTGCTCAGCCCTGCACACTCCCTGGTCTGTGAACTGCATAGCTCAGTAATCATGCAAGCTTGGTGATAATATTTTAAAAATTAGTCACAAGCCTCTTGATTTAAGGATGTTTTCTGTTACAATCTCAAGACACAAGTTAGCTTGTACGCTGATAAACAGAGTCACAAGGCTGTCACATTTGCTGGATTAACAGCCAAAAATAGTCGGAAGGAAATATGAAGAAAAAATGTAGAACAATATTTCCTTTTTATATCTGGGACTGTTCATTTTATTGAAATACGGGCCAAACAGTGATATCAAAATTATGAGAATCTAGTCAAACTGCCAGGAGGTTTGACAATGATAACTGTGGTGTGATATGGTCTGTAAGAAATGGGATTAAAAAAATAATTTTTAGATCTGCCATTTCTTTGTTATTCCCCAATAACTGCTTCAGTGATAGAAATCAAATAAATTTTCACTTATTTTTAGGATAAAAGGTATCTTTACATTTTACTTTTGCTTCTTGAAAAAAATATAATATATATATATATATATATATATACGTATATATATATATATATATATATATTCTTAGAGGAGATTTCACTCCCCCAGCGGGTATGTGGCCAGGTTTGGTGACACTGTTCGTTGTCACAGCTGGGAAAGGCGATGCTCCTGGCATCAGATCGGCTGAGCCCAGGATGCTGCTGAGTTTCCTACTACACAGATGAACACACAACAAAGAACCATCCACCCCAAATGATGTCAGTAATGCTGGGGCTGAAAAACCCTGATGTGCGAGCGCGCGCGCGCGTGTGTGTGTGTGTGTGTGTATCTGTACACACAGATATACATATATTATATATATACACATACATTTAGCACATATATAATCATATGTATGGGGGAGGGAAAAAGATTGGAAGCTCTATTTAATTGTCTTTAGATCCACAAACAAGTGCTAAATGTTATTTCCTGCATAACCAAAACATCCATGTGTTCCAAAATAGCAGGAATTAAGAGAAAATAAGAATAAAAACATGCAAGGTTTTTATTTCTTTCTTCCTTAGACAAAAGCCCAGAAAAGAATACGTAAGGAAATAATAGAAAGGAGCACAGGATCAGAACCTCGGGGTCCTCAGCCGCTCCCTCCCTTCCAGCTGTTGGGGACTCGCACCTTCTCAGCCTCGGATGCTGCACTTTTAAAATGAGGCAAATAATGAACATCAGATTGAAAAAAGTGTGGGAATTCACTTTCTAAACCCAAATGTGATTAAGAAACAAAATATTTGGATAATTAGGAAGTGACAGAAGCTCAGGAAAGGAAGGGTTTAATAGAAAATCAGAAGACAAATAATTTTACCAGAGAGTAAAACAATCTCAGATATACATTTTTTTTCCAGAACTGTTTCTTAAATAAACTTTGCTTTGAGGTAATCCCATTTGTCTATTTTTGCTTTTGTTGCCCATGCTTTTGAGACTTATCCAAAAAATCCTTGCTGTAACTAATGTCATGAAACGTTCCCCCTCTGTTTTTTCTTAGTAGTTTCATAGTTCCAGCTCTTACGGCTATGTTTTTAACTCAAGTTGATTTTTGTAAGTGATGAAAGATAGGGGTCTAGTTTCACTCTTCTGCATATGGATATCCAGTTTTCCCAGCACTGTTTACCAAAGAGACTATCTGTTCCCCACTGTGTATTCTTGACACCTTTGTTGAAAATCAGTTGGCTGTAGATGCATGCATTCATAGAAATTATCAACAGAGTAAAGAGGCAAACTACAGAATGGGAGAAAATATTCACAAACTATGCATCTGACAGGAGGTTAATATCCAGAGTATACAAGGAACTCAATAACAAAAAACCAAATAATCTGATTAAAAAATGAGCAAAAGATCTGAGTTTTTCAAAAGAAGACATACAAATGCAGGTATATAAAAATATTCTCAACATCACTAATCACCAGGGAAATGCTAATCAAGACCACAGTGGAATGGTGATTATCAAATAGACACTGAAAAAAACTTTTTTTTTTTTTTTTTACTTTCTCAGAAGTAGTAATTTTATTTATTTATTTATGTTTGTTTGTTTGTTTTTCTAAAGATGACTGGTAAGGAGATCTTAACCCTTGACTTGGTGTTGTCAGCACCACGGTCTCCCAAGTGAGCTAACCAGCCATCCATATATAGGGATCCAAACCCATGGCCTTGGTGTTATCAGCACCACACTCTCCTAAGTGAGCCATGGCTGGCTCTTATTTTATTTATTTATTAAGAATATTCATGGGATACAAAGCTAATTGTCCCCCCTCCTACCCCTGATGTGAGGGCCAGATTCATACTGGGGGCTCACCCATTACCAAAAATTACTTTTGTACACTTTTTCCCCTCCCAATTATCCCCCAACCTTCCTCCCCCTCCACTCCTATTTGTAGCCCTAGGAATGTTCCCTCCCTCTGTTAGATCATGGCACTACTGTGGTCTGCGTTTCCTTCCTTCTTCCTCTCTTAGCTCCCACATATGAGTGAGAACATGTGGTATTTATCTCTCTGTGCTTTGTTTGTTTCACTCAACATAAGTTTCTCCAGGTTCATCCATGTTGCAGCAAATGGGAATATTTCATTCTTTTTTTATGGCAGAGTAGTATTCCATAGCAAAAATCAGTAGCATTTATATACTCAAATAACGGATTAACAGAAAGAGAAATAAAGTAAGCCCATTTACAATTGTCACCAAACAAATACGATACCTAGGGATCAATTCAACCAGGGAGGTGAAAGACCTCTACGATGAGAATTACAAACCACTTCTGAAAGAAATTAAAGAAGACACAAAAAGGTGGAAAAATATTCCATGCTCTTGGATTGGAAGAATTAACATTGTGAAAATGTCTATACTACCCAAAGTGATCTACATTTTCAAAGCAATCCCCATCAAAATACCAATGACATTCTTCAGAGAAATGGAAAAACAATCTTACCTTTCATATGGAAAACAAAAGACCCCAAATAGCCAAAGAAATCCTGAGCAAAAAAAAAAAAGCCAGAGGCATAACTCTGTCTGACTTCAAATTATACTACAAAGCTGTTATAACCTAGATAGCATGGTACTGGTATAAAAATAGACATTCGGACCGGTGGAGTAGAACAGAGAACTCAGAAATCACTTCTCAGGCTTATAGCCATCTGGTATTAGACAAAGGCAACAAAAATCTACATTGGGTAAAAGACTGCCTCTTCAACAGGTGGTGCTGGGAAAACTGGATATCCATATGCAGAAGAATGCAACTAGATATGCATCTCTCACCATACACTAAAATCAACTCAAAATGGATTAAAGACCTAGCTATAAGACCCGAAACTGTAAAATTACTAAGGGAAAATACAGGTGAAACACTTCAGCAGTTAGGTCAGGGCACAGGCTTTATGAACATGAGCCTGAAACAGACATTTAAAAAGTGAATCAGATAAAAATAAATGTGCATAGAAGTTCTAATATTTTTTCCCTGTATTTTAATGAACCATTTCATGCAGACGTGGGGTAAGTGCACCTCACTTTTGAGATCCTTAAGCTAACGGGAGTCTTGAGGTGCTTTAAGGAACAGCTACAAAGGGAATGCAGTTGTCCTTCACTCTTGTTAAATTTTGGTTTTAATCGACAAATAACAATTACATATATTTAAGGGTACAGTGCAATGTTTTGATACATATATGTTTATTGTGTAATGATCAAATCAGGGTATTTAGCATATTGATGACTCAGACATTTATCACTATGTGGTAAGAACATCCAACATCCACTCCTCCAGCTACTTTTAAACATATAATGTAATATTGTTGACGATGGTCACCCTACTGTGTGGTAGGACACCAGAACTTACTCCTCTCTAACTGTAACTTTGTACCCATTGACCAACCATTCCCCACCCCACCTCCCTATCCCTCCCAGCCTCTGGTAACCACTATTCTAGTCTTTACTTCTATGAGACCAACTTTTTTAGATTCCACATATGAGTGACATCATGCAGTATTTGTCTTTCTGTGTTTGGCTTATTTCATGTAACAAAAATACGATGTGTATTCCAAAACAGCTAGAAGTGAGGCTTTCCAATGTTATTACCGCAAAGAAATGATACATGTCTGAGATGATAGATATGTTAGGATTGTTACTAATGAGCAACAGATATAAGAAAAATCTTTAATTTTTCCAATTTGCCAATCTCTTGAGTCTGCTACTCCACCTAAGTCTGGATAATACCTACAATCAGAACATTTACTTTGGGGTCATTTTGAAAATTCCACAAAAATAGGGCAATTTTACCACAGTTGATAAACACCGAGGGTTCCTTAAATTGACATCAATATCCAACTGTTTGACCAACTGAATTTTTCTTTTTCTGCTTTGAACCAAAAATTTATGTGGTCTATTAAAATCTCGTCATTTTTCCATGAATGTCAGGAACAGCCATTCAAAGTATTTGCTTTCTCCTAAAAAAATATGATTTGTGGCTGCCTCAGTGAGATCAAATAACCCTTATTTAGACAAATATACTAGCCTGGACTATGATTTTAACAAGCACTGAAGACAGATCATCCTAAACTGCTATTCAAGATTTGAAACAGCACACATAAACAAAATATACCTGACCAAAGTAAAAGTGAGAGGTGACACATATATATCTGATGGAGGACACGTTAGTTTACCAATAATGAAAACTGTAGTTTAATGCATCATATTGCACAGGGTCTGCACTGGCATGAACTTTTCAATACCCAGGTGGTGGTAAGAAATAGTCAATCTGGACATTTACAAGGTGGTACTGCACATTTCTTACTTCAGTAGATATTTTTTCCTTACAGCCTGGGAATAGGAAAGCTTATCATTTACTTAACTGAGGTTGTACTTCAGTGGGTGACAGGTCATGAGTTCTCTAACACGTTGTATTTATAATATAAACCTCGTAAATCATTCCCTGAGATAGCTTTATAACTGTAGGATATGGGAAGGAAAATGACTGATTTCTATAGGTTTGGAACAAATAAAATGAAAACACTTCTTGTGGCATTCAAAAAAGCTAAAATTCCAGTGAACCATCACATAAAACCCCTCCTAAAATGGATGATCTTTAGTTGGAAAGATAAGACATAATTCGTTTTTTTTTTTTTTTTTTTTTTTTATGAAATTGTTTTTCTCCTTCTGTTGGGTCTCTTTCCATAGGTCAGTGAATGACTTTCCAGTAAGTATAGAATATCAATTATTTATCAATATTGCAGAACAATCTGCCCTTTAGAGCATCTTTTGCTTGTAGACAGAGAAGACATTTGCTTAGGTGGTTTTATTGAAGAGATTCTGGAAAGGGTTTACTCTATCTGATGATACTGTGTCATCGTTTATGTCTGAAAATCCATAGCTGGAAATATTTAATCCAGTAAATTGCTAGGAAATGGCACACACTGCCCCTTGGAATAAGACCCTACTTCTCCTCTCGCCCTAGCGACTGCCAGGACTAGCAAGGACTCTCTGTGACAGCCCACAGGAGAGAACTGGAATCTCAGGCTGCAAAGCTTTTGTCAGGATGACACATTAAACTACTCTTTCTAATGAGCATATCAGTGGCTAATCTGACAACAGTGCAAGATGTCTTGCAGGGGCTCCCGAAGGGGTCTGCTGTACTCTGCTGCAGAAGGTGGTTTCTGGGAGTCTCCTGTTTTATCCTGATATTTCTGACAAACTTGCATCCTAATCTATAATTCATCTTTTTAAGTATTAAAAAGTGTATCTTCCCCAAAGCTTTCAGTAAATCTACTACTTAGAGGGAGAAAACATCTTTCTTTCTTCCCCAGAGTTACAGTTTTTCAGGTAGAATACTGTTACACCTTGATTTTCCAAAATGATCATGATCAAACCAAAGTATATAAATACACAGACGCTAAGTGAAAATGTACACACAATCTTCAGCAAATGAAATAAAATCCCTACGTGGCTAATGGAAGCGGAAGGGGATCTTAATTTCCTACATGTTCTGTTCTAAAAGGCAAGCCCCAGAACACTCATTTTATGATGAATTTTACTTGATCTGACTTAAATGGACATTTTTCTTCTGAATGAAGACTTTGGCAACCGTTGAGTCAGCATTTCATGTGATTAACTGAATGCCACTTAGCAGACAGTGGGTACAGAATAACAAGGTCTGGCAACCATGGTGCTAATTCAAACCCGAAATCCATTTTGGAGGGAAGTCACACAGGCATGAGAATCAGCAGGTAGAGCAATCAGCAGCAGCCCATCTGCTTCCTAATTATGCCATAATTAGATCAGGGATAATTACTTTGATTTCTATTATTGTTGCTCAGAATACCTTAGAATCTTAGAATATAATATTATAAGGGAATCTAAAGTCCATCACTTTTAATATCCCTATTCAGAGGAGGTAAGAAAAGCCAGAGAGCTTAAGTGACCTGTACAGGATAAAAATCAGACAGATAGTTATTAATGCTATTTAAATTTATTATATCATTAGATAATGGATATACTTAATCAGGTTCTGATATTCTGTGTGCAGAATATGCATAGGTGCCCATGCATTGGCCTGCAGGGAAAGGATGTCCACAATTTTCTGTTTCTCCTGCACCTCTGTTGCTATCACATGCACTGTCCATTTCATCACATCGTTCTCTGTGTACTTATTTTTGTTTCAATTCCCGTCTGCCACCCCTGCACCATGAGCTCCTTTGATGGTACTGTCCCTCTTTCATCTCTTATTCTGCATGGTCTCTGCACAGAGCCTGAATCAAATAGGAACTCAAGAAAAATGTGTCCAGTGAATATTGAATGCCCTTGTGCCTAAGGCCAGTGGGCCAGTCCTCTGTCCAGAATTCTGCCACATGCTTGTTTATCCTTGTTCTTTTTTTTTTTTTTTTTTTTTTTTTTTTTTTTTTT
>NW_007726644.1:18167-51880 GCF_000696425.1 Galeopterus variegatus | reverse complement strand
TTTTTTTTTTTTTTTTTTTTTTTTTTTTTTTTTTTTTTTTTTTTTGTCTTTTTCCGTGTCCGGCAACGGATCGCAACCCTCAGTGTTGCCCCCGTACCGGACCGGGGACCGGCAACGGGATCGCAACCCTCAGTGTTGCTCCCGTGCCTCGCTCAGCCAGTGAGCGGGAACCGGTCCGTATGTAGGATCCGAACCCTCGGGCGGGAGCGCCACCACGCTTCCCAAGCGGCGCACTATCCAGTGCGCCACCGGGCCGGCCCCATATCCTTGTTCTTTTGAGGAGACCCAAATCCCTGGAATAACCCCAATAGACACATGTGCTCACAAAAGTACAGCACGGTCCATTTCTCATGCACACATGCACACTGCACTTTACAGCCCTGTGGCAATATCAGCTCTGGGTCAGAGTCCACCTTCCAGGGCAGCCCTGCTCTGTCACCCCATGGAACTGTGTCCCCATGGCGGGCAGCTGTGGCGGCCTCTCCCATATTGCCCTGGTCCACTAAACTGTCAAAGACAGCAATGCTCAAACAAAAATAGGATGCAGCAGTGTGTCTCCTTCTTCTAATTAATAAAAGGTGCCTAAGGTTGTCCAAATTCAGTCTGTTTCCCCTAGGAAGAAGTAGGACTGGAATGTCAGGAATTCTAGAGGTGCTAACTTCTAAGAAATACCACATGACAGATCTCAAGAGAATCCTGATGAAGAAACTACAGGGCAGAATTTGGGAATCAAAAGTGAAAGGACTCAGATTCAGGGACAAACACATAATGATTAGGTCATGAGGTAGAAGACTCCCACAGCGCTGAAGGTCGCTGCTCCCTGATCCCTGGGCCGCACCTTCCAGGTGAGAGAAGGATGCAGACAGGAGATTGCCCTTCCTAGCAGAGACTCTGGGCAGATGGCATTTTCCAGCTTGGGTCTCAGACTTTATTTAGGGCTTTATTTCAAAGACAGCCACATACCATTTTCTCTGTGAGGTCCTCCCATGAGGCTGAGAACTACAATAATTTTTGCAAATATGTCAGTCACTTGGACTGAATTTTAATAGGCTGTTAGCAGAGGGTGGTTAAAGCCATGTCTAAATGAAGAGAGGAACTTTTGCTCTTCCTGGATGGGTTCTGCCCGGCTTGCCCAGTAGAGTTAGCCTGAACCCATTATCCACAACCCTCTCCTTCCTCAATAAAAATGCTGAAAGGAGCATTTTTTTTTTCATGATTAACCACAGTGTCCAAATGAGTTTAGTTTCAGGATATGTTTTCTTAGACTCATCTGTAAGAAGAATAAGAAATTTAAATTATAAACTTAGATGTTTAGGTAATATTCTCTGTCCACTTTGCATAGAAAAAGTTGACCCAAATGTTCTATTTATAGGGAAACTCTTTTTTGGGGGGAGTAATATTTAGGTGGGGAGGGGTGATATTGTCATGGAGTTTGTCATCTATAGGAAATAGTTTCACAGTGGCTATTGTGAAAGTTCAGTCTAAGCTAGATAGTAAGTGATGGCTACCGTGGAACTATTTGTTCAGGGTACATCTGACTGAAGATCCTTCCAGTGAGTCAGTTTTCATGCTTATTATTCCAACTTTCTCTTTCACATCTAATTAGTTTCACTCAAATGTTAATATCAATCTTAGCCAGTAGGCAAACACAATTTGGTACAGTTTAGACCTTGACTATTGAACATATATTAATTTTTCAAATGTTAAGCTTTTCGTGGTTATTAGGATTCGATTCATTAAGCTGACAGCCAGCTTGATAGTCTTTCTAGATTGATTGGACAAAAGGCGCATGCACATATTGAGGGAGGAAAGTGGAGATGTCAGGATGGTTATGGAGAAGAGGCCAGCTGTTAATAGCTTCAACACATTCATCCAGAGTTTTAGTTTTATTTTTTACATTTTGGCGGCTGGTTGGTGCGGAGATCCAAACCCTTCATCTTAGTGATTTTTAGCACCAAATTAAACTTGCTCTGGAATTTGCTAAGAGCCTTGGTGAGGCTGAAACACAAATCAGACAGAGGGATGCCAAGCAGGCTGGGTGGGAACAGGAGGCAGCACTTTTGAGCTGCAGGGAGTGGACGGAGGCAGACAGAAGAAGGGACCGTAACTCTCACTGGGGACAGGTGGGCTCACTCCGCGAAAGCAGTGAAGGCCAGCGGCTTCCCAGGAGTGATTCAGCCACCCACGAGTCTACTGTGAAGGTACTGTGAAGTACCTGAGATACATAAATACACATGTACACACACACACACAGATGTACACACATATACACATGTACACACGTCCACCAACACATATACACACATACACATGTGTACACACACACGTACACACACCCACACATCCTAAAGATACCCCAAGAGGAAATACCTTTAAGTTGAAAAGCAAGATATTTTTGAGCAAAAAATAAAAAGTAAATACATGCTTTACTTTTGCCCATGTAATTTCTTTCTAATTAATATCATTAGTAATTTTAAGATATCAGATTCTCAGAAGGCAGAGCACACATGTATTGGTCATGCTGCTGCTGTAGGAATCCTGGTGCTCAGTAAGTGTTTCCAGGAAAGGCATTCATGGACTGAGAGTCCCAGTCCCAATCATTGTTGTTTTGTGCAGCCCACGGCTCCGCGTGAACAGTCATCAATCACTTACTGAAATGGATAATGACGGGCTTTCTCCTTTACTCACCTCATAGCAAGGATGTCAGAGCAGGGATGGGAGGAGCAGGTGGAGACATGCGGAGCCTCCTGTCCTCTACCATCTCGTCTCAATGCCCAGAGCCTGCTGCCGCACAAGGACTGAGCAGGAACCTGGGCAGAAGCCTCTGCGAAAGTTCCTTTGCACCGCGTTCTGTAGCGTGAGCATCTCAGATTCCCATCAGTCGCCTGGTTCAGCTTCTCCGTCCTCAGACTACCCACTCCCTGCCGGCGGCCCGTCATCCTTCATTACTGGGAGAAATTACAAGTATTGTGTAAACAATTACAAGTATTGTACAAACAATGAACATGCTGGTTTGGCCCATCTATTTGTAAGAAAAGCATGTGGGGTTTTATGGAAATGAGTTACAGCTTGGAGCTCCTGGCACAATCACAAATATCTTCAGCACAAAATGCTCAGTTTATGTATCTCTTCTGTCCTAAATGTGCAACTCACTAGTAGGGTTTGCATTTCATTTTCTGAAGATCTGCCAACTGGTGACATCAGTGAAATTGTTTTCACCAAAGTGTGCTACATACAAAGAAATGGTTATGGTTATTTTAATAGTAGTTTTGCAGCTCATTGCTGAGCATTCCTATATCAGAACGTTAAGGACTATACTAATTATCACTGCACGTGCAACTCTAAATCCATTGATATTTTCATCTTTGACTCCTAATAAAATCTAGATGTCTCTGATCGACCTTCCAGTTGGATAGGTGTGGTGGTGGTTGTTCTGGGGGAAATAATCTAATCCAAAGGGCTTGGAGCTTACTTGCCAGATGAGCAGAGACAAACTGCCCCCTGAGGCTCCTCAGGTTTTGATGGTGTGTAGTGAGATAACATATACAATATTTCTTTCCAAACATAAAGTGCTAAATAAGTGTGAATTGGGTATTATTTGCTTTCCCATCATACTGCATAGAGTCCAATGGAGAGGATAATGCTGACTACTCAGGGAGCTTAGTAGCTATTGAGTTGGATATTGTACTACTGGCCGCATGGAGCAGTACATACTGTACAATCTCTTTATGTATCAAAATAGAAAATTATGATGGGGAACTAGAAAATACATATGCCTCCTTATAAACTCAGAGGCAGCTACTGAATAAAATGGTTTTGGATTTTTAGTGAAGTAGTTTTCTTTTTGTTCTTTCTTTTTCATATTTTCCTTTAAAAAATTCCAAGTGTAGTGGATTGAATTATGTCCCGCAAAACTCACTGAAGTTTGAATTGTGTTCCCCAAGTTTTATGTACTAGAAACTTGGCCCCCACAGTGACTGTTAAGAGAGTGGGAAATCCTGTTATGGTAATTGAAAGGTGGAGCCTTGAGGAGGTGATTAGATTGTAAGACCATGCATAGTGAATGGATTAATAATGGTGGTCAGGGGTATAGTTCTGAGGGTTTTAAAAGAGGAGAGTCTGCCTCTCTCTGCTCTCTCTGCTTCCACCATCTAGCAATGTGAGGTGTCACTGTTGCCACCACCAGATATGCTCCTTAGACTTCGGACTTCTGAGCCTCCAAAACCATAAGCAATAAATTCAGTTTTCTTTATAAATCACCCAATTCCAGGTATTTTGTTCTAAGTAACAGAAACAGACTAATACATCATGTAATGGTCTTCTATTATATTGCCTTGAAGAAACAAATTGTGAAATGTCAGAAAATAACTTTATTTTTTTCTTTTTAAAATGAGCAGTTTAGTCAGCACCCTATACAAAAAAAAAAAGAACAAAAAGAACCCCAGTATCTTAAAAATTGCCCATCAGCCCCACAGACTGATTCTCACCTTTGCTAATTTTTCCACATAGAGGACTAATTAATTAATTAATCACGCACTTGCTCAGCAGATACTGAGTTTCTACTACATGGTTTGATGGAATCATTAGGGCTCAGCCTTAAATACTAATCCTCAAAGGCTTATCCATTCCCTAAATCTGATTCAAAGAAAAAGACATCCCAGAGAAAGGCCCCTCATATTCCTCAGAGCCTGGAAGTCAGCAGCTCCTTTAGAAGAGTAGCCTGTCAGAAATAGGAATGTGCAAGGAGAGAGAGAATCTTCTGGAAAGATTTAATTCAGTGTCATGTATTTGAATGATGAGCATCAAAGCTTGAACATCAGTAATCACTGTAAAAGCAGAATGTCTTACATAACTTACTGAGACCAATGACCACCAGTGAGAGGCCTCTGTCTTGTACCACAAACCTTATTTGCTGATCTCTGATGGTCTGAGGCAGAGCACAGCCATTTGGCAGAGTCTGGTGTTCAGGAAGAAGGAGGCATGACACTGGGGACATCCACACCCCAGTGGTCAGGCTCTTGGGATTTATGGCCCAAGAACAGGCGAACATCCAGACTCTGGCAGGAAAGCCTGCTGCCTGTTTCTGGGAAATTCCAAACTTAACTTTGCAGGCCCCAGAGATTTAGATAACTGGTTATTTATTTAAAGTAGTTTCCCCATGTCCATGCTGTGATTGGGACTACAAATATTTAGCCAGACAATGAAATGCTATGCTTAGGTTGTATCTAAATACTGTGGAATCCATATTTATTTTAGCGTATTCCTTCAAACTGTAAATACAGTGATACAATAGAAAGTTTTCTTCTTAAAAGAAAAAAAAACATTTTTTTTCATAACTTTAAATTAAGTCAACTTTACATTGATAGAAACGATGTGTTATTCAAAACCGTAAAGTTATTCTTTATAAAAATATTCCTCTCTTCATTTTCAAGTAATTGATACAAGATATAGGACGATCCCATGTTAATTCCAAGAAATGAGCTATCTGGTTCTTTAATTTATTTCAATTATTTATGTTTTTCTATATGCCTCTATTACTAAATCATAATTGGTGCCTGCAGATAAGGGGAGTTAACATAAAATAAGCAGTAAACCGTGAAGTTGGCTCATTTTGGTTTTATGTATCTTTTGGAAATGAATAGGATGCACTCCCTAATTTGGGGGAAAGCTATGGGATATAATCCTATCAATAGGCACTAGGTGGGCCCTAGTAATGGCATTCTATGATAAATATAGGAGAAAAAGAATATTAAAATCACTGAAAGTAAATTATTCTTAGTTGTTTTAAAACGGATACCACTTACTGATTTCTAGCTTTGTGATAATGTAAAGACAGACTTTCCTGTGTCATTGGTCATCTCTTTAGAAATATCTATCTTAAAAAGATCCCAGTATATAATTCCAAGGGTGAGTTTTTTCCTTGATATTTTGTTTTGCATTTATTTTGTAAATTTTTGACATTTATTTTATGTTGTATTTGTACCCCACATTAATTAAAGTATCCACAGTTTAATATGTCTGATGTGAAATAGGACCTCTTTGTCTTCTGGAGCTTCCTCTAACACTTCTACATAAAGAGAAATCTCTACTTTTATAATTTCTGTATATGTGCAGGGTGAAATTATTATTTAGTTTCAATCATCTTTGTACTGGGAGATTTATACATTGTCAAGTTGAATTCCTCCTTCACTCAGAGGGCTGTAGAGTGTATCTGATAGAAGATTTTCAGGAGGCCAGAGAATCAAGTTGAAGAAATTATTAACGTGTTGAGAGACTACCAGCTGCTTTGAGTCAAAACATTGCCACCTTTTCCCCCTTTGGAGATTTCAGGTAAATTGCTAAACTCCAGGTAAATTGCTAAGGCTGTGCTGTCTGACTTTTCCTACTAGGAAACATGAATTTAATTAAAGCAAGGATCCACAGGGAGATACTATTCTCACTGGCTCATGTTTTGAGTCTGATGCTCAGTATTAGAGAATCATATTTCTAAACTTCTAGGAAGCTGAGCTAAACATGCGTGGAGCATCTATCTGTTGTTTAAAATGGTTTCATGTCAGCTAAGTGTTAAAATCACAGCAGCTAGAAAAGGCCGATGAGCACTCCATGGAGCAGATCATGTATCAGGGTCTGCAGAGTACATTATGGACAGTCCTGTGGTTTCAACCAGGATGAAAAGGTGAACTGTGCTGAAATAGTAGATCTACGGATCTATAGGTCATTTAGATTTTCACAATCTGCAGTCCAGCTCACGGGAATCGAGGTTGCCAAATTCACACATTTTTGTAAATAGAATTACTGTTTTTACTTCCACATAGAAATAGAGTATCATTAGTATTAGGTATGGCGTGGGCAGAAGGAGGTGTGCTACTCAAGTCTCTTTGGTTGCATCTGACTCAAAGCAGGTAAGGTACAAGGAAGGAGTGGTTCGGCAGCGGGTGACTGACTTCAGGGACAATTGAATGTTGACTAATTGCTCTGCTAATTGCCCCTATGTCTATCTGCAGGTTGGATTTTTCAGCAGGCTAGTTAGAGTCATAGCTACCAGTGTCTCTCGTCTCTGATTTTTTCCATGGTTTTAGTTAACCGCAGTCAACCATGGTCAGAAAATATAGGTGAATGTAATGCAATGAGATATTTTGAGAGAGAGAGAGAGAAAGGCCACATTCACATAGTTATTACAGTATATTGTTACAATTGCTCTCTTTTATTTTTAGGTATGTTGTTAATCTCTTATGTGCCTGATTTATAAATTAAACTTTATCTTAGGTATGTATGTATAGGAAAAACATTGTATATATAGGGTTCAGTACTATCTGAGGTTTCACACATCCACTGGCGGTCTTGGAATATACCTACCATGGATAAAGGGGGATTACTGTAGTCCCCCTGAAAAGTCTCAGTTTAAATTTGGAAATAAATAATTAAAAAACAATAAAAAGAAGAAGAAGATCATAGGGCAGGATCTGATTGGGACATACACTCCGGCCCTCCAGTGGACAGTTACAGTGGGGTGGGGGAATGTTATTGATCTGTTGTGTGAAGTGTTTATCTTTCAACAAACTACAATCCAGAAAAGGGGGAGGGTAAGAAGTAGTGGGTGGGACTTTATCTAGTTTGGCCCTGGGTGCAAGGACACTGTTGTAGAAGGGGAGCCACCCTCTCCATCTCTCTCTGCAGTACACCGGAATGTAGTCCACCTCTCAGCGCCTCACACTTGATTCATCCCCCTGTTTTCTAACTCTCTGTCTTGTGTGACTGCTCTCTGGCTGCAGTATATTCCATGGATAGCTTTAACCCCTATATTGCCATTCAATTCCAACAGATATGTAGGATCTGCTACCAGCCAAGTACTCTTCTACCTGCTTACACACATTAACTCAGGTTTTACAACAACTCTCTGGATAGGTGCAATGTTTATTCCCATTTTACAGGTAAGAAAATTGAGGTGCAAAGAGGTTAAGTATCTTGCCCAAAGGTACGGTGTTGTACAAGATAGAGACAGTCCTGAAGCCTCCCCGGAGGGGCTCTGAGCCCATCTGCCTTCCCTGAGCATTGCCAAGCACCCCACTGGGCCATCCCCGACACCAGGTCCTGAGCAAGTGCTGTAGACTGGAGCCCCCCGCCCCATACTGAGACTTACTTCCCACTGAAACTGGTGAGTGTGGGAAATCCTATTATGGTAATTGAAAGGTAGGGCCTTGAAGAGGTGATTGGATTGTACGACCATGCTGTAGTGAATGGATTAATAATGGTGGTCAAGGGCGTGGTTCTGAGGGCTTTAAAAGGAGAGCATGAGAGGTTAGTCTCTCTCTGCTCTGCCATTTCTCAATGTGATATCCTTCCATCACTGAAGTCACCACCAAAGAAAGCCTTCACCAGATGTTTTCCCTGGACTTTGGACTCCCAGCCACCAAAACTATAAGCAATAAATTTACTTTTCTTACAAATTAACCAGTTCCATGTATTTTGTTACAAACAACAGGAATGGACCAACACAACAAGATCACCTCTTGTGTAAAAAACTAGAAGGTGTCAAACTAGAAGCTGTCATGTAAAGTTTCTTTCCTGCTTGGATTCTGGTGTAGTGAAAAACCCAATTGCAACTCGTTTTGAAAAGCCAAACTGAACAAAGGTAAACTCCTCTTAGACATAGAATTGAAACTTATAACTTACAAAAGGAGAGGATGGAACTAAGGCCACCAGACTCGGGGGTGGGGCAGGGGGAGGGGGGTTATGTAAAACAAATTTCAGTCTTTTTTCATGATTACTTTTCTCCACTGTCTTTAATTTCTTCCTATCTTATTGATTCCTTCCAGTTTTTCCACATAAATAATTTGGAGTAACACCTAAAGGCAAGAAGACTGTTGGGTTATTAGTCATGCTTGAAGCAAGAGGGAGTTACAGGCAGGCTAAAGAGCAGGATGCATGATCACATGTAAACAACAGGATCACTTAGCTATTCGTGGGTGAGACAGGAACGGAATGTCTCTGAATAGAGGAAATGTTATTCTTAGATTTCAACTGAGCGAAGGAATGTTGAAAGTTATCGACAGGGAGGGCAGTGTGACATGCATTTGTTTTAAAATTACTAACATGCACACACATACGCATACATATCCATCCTTCTGCCTTAGTTCCAGGGTTTAAAAATGTTTCTTAATATAATTGTGGATATAGCTGCATTTTCACACATTACCACATATAAGACAATATCATGAAGATATAATTATGACCCTCTCCCCATATTCAAACACTTCTGAAATTCTGTATTTACACTTTCATTAGGTTTAGTGAACAGCAGTTTGTTGCTGATAATTCTACTGCTGCTCTTGGTAGTGTTGTGTTATTTTAAGAGATTCATATCCTCCATGTGGGTTTTGAAACATCTGTTCAGACCAGAACATAGCAGTTAAAGCTATATTTTGCTCCTCTCAGTTTGACTCCAGATGGTTGTATCTATGTATTATGTACTATAAGCTTCAATTATCTACTGTAATTCAATTTATTTTCTTTTATATGTCTAATAAAACTAATTATTTAAGACAATAAAAACTCCCAATACATTTTTAAGGTGTTCAAATTTAAAGCTCTTTAAGTACATGTGTGTGTCTATGTGTACATATTTCTGCTATAATTCTGTAAGTATCCTGTTAAAATGTGTATAAACCACATTATTAAAGTTTAAACATTTTCTCTGAGTGAATTTTTTAAATCCAAACAAAATGAACTTTATCAGAAATAGAGCTTCAATAAAGAAAATCATTGAAAATTGTAATAGAATTATTACTTAATTGAAAATAATACATAGTCCATCCTAGACATGATACAATAAACTATTTTTCTAATTGATTGCTATTTCGAGAAAAGTGACAAAGCTATTCAAATGAACCAGAAAAGATGTCAATTCTCAGATAATTTTTCTTCAGAAAGGATGTTTCATGATGCTCTAGAATAACTCTTGTTACTGTTAGACCCAATTATTTTGCAAAGTGCAACGTCTCAATCACTTTTAAATCGACATATAAAATTTTTCCTCATAAGCTTAAGTAGTGGAGAGTAATGCAAATTTCAACATACTGTAGTATGAACAAATAAAAATAAAACTATGAAATTGCTCTTTTAAATGTTGGCAGTGGAATTTTATTTTATTTTATTTTTTAATTTATTTTATTTATTTAATCAAAATCTATTATGCATATTTTTTGGGTTGAAGTCAGTGGAATTTTAATAACAAAGAGATTCTATACTCACCATCATCCATTAAAAGAACGCACACAAACAAGCTCTCCAATCATAGGAAATTAGATATTGTTCCTTATTTCTCTCCTTCTTTGTTTTATCTTAAAGTAATATCTTTCCTTGAAAAGTGCTTATTGATTGTTTCATAATTCCCTCTGTGAAGAAACTATATAAATTAAAAATAAAATATTTTAATTTTACCCACGCAGCTCTAAATTTTACATTTTTCTATTTTGAATTATCATTATAATTAATATTTGTACAAGCATGATCAAAATGATACATACGTTACCCAATTTTAAATTCAACGAACAAAAAAATAAAATTTAATGTGAAATTCATATCTTAATGAGATAGATGGAAATGTTTTAATTAGTTTATGTATCCATGGATAATTATTACTTAATTGAGGGAATGAAATAAGAGCAACATTAGATCTATTCTGAGTTTGTTTTTCTGATGTACATGCCAAGAAAACTTGAAATGTCATAGAATTTCACTGATGTATTTAAAACTTCTGAATGATACACAAAATATCTATGATCTGTCATTTAAAAAATGACCCATCTTCCTCCTTTTCCCACCTTCTATGTCTTCTTCTCTTTCTCAAGCTCTCCTTCCTCTTCTCAGGTATTAGCTCCATTTGATATTCTTCTAAAATGCTCCCACTTAGTGGTGACTATCTCCAGTACATGGTCTGACAAACTCATGAAGAGAAAGACTTCCATTTTACAAAACATCTTTATAAAGAACCACGCATTAGTGTTTTCATCAATAAGTTCCAATAGTCATTTTTACTAATGTAGAATATTCACTTTTAAAATATTTTATTCTGTTTATTATTTAATGTGCAAATTATTATTTTTTTGGCCTGGATTAAAGCAGAGATTTCTGCTACGTTCACAGCATGTAACCCTTTTAATTACTGTTAAAATCCCTGCCATGAGAATCAACCATTTAGCTAAATCTCATTGAAATTTCATTGAGTCCACAAAAAGCATTCTGTCTAGACAGAACTTTCCCATCAAGTAGTTACTTCAATCTGACCTTACAGAAAAGTAACACAGCTGGTCTTCAAGTGCCCATGTTGATGTCATGACATGTTCTCACCTGTGTACGTCTGTGGATTTGACAGGGAATGTCCATCCCACCCTTCCAAAATGAGGATGATTTGAAAGGTGAAGCTTAGCTCTGAGGGGACTGCGAAAAAGTTCCTGTCCTGCCCCTCCTTTTCTCAACGAGTCCATCCATGTCCCCAACTGTAACCACATGGCAGATCTTTATTCTTGAACTGCATATTAATTCCTTTTGAAATAAATATATCTAATTTTTGTTTGTCTTCTTATTTAAAGGGGTATTTACTTTAATAATTTTGTTTTTATTATTTTGTGGGTTCTTTTTTATTTTTTTGAATAAAAAGGGTTAAAGTAATGTTACCTGTTTGGGGAAACCATAACTACATCTTTCAAGAGCTATAAAATAGTAAAATAAAAAGACAGATGAAACCAATTCCATTTTCCCCATACATTATTTTTACTTCACTCTTTCAAGAGTCTTGAAAGTGATAAAATGTCTAGGCTCAAGTGTTACTTTGCACAATGGGTCAGTCCCATTTTATAGGGGCTGAAACATACATTTTTGAGAACACTCTTTAAAAATTACAAAATAACAAGTAGAAAATTAGCTAGAAAGTGAATTTTTATTCAGAAAGAAAAAAGAAATCAAACAAATTGCAATCCTTATAAAAGTATATGAGTATGACAATATTACAGAACTCAGAAATTAACATGATTTTGTTTTAAATAGCTGCCCAACCCAACTCTGAGGCATTTAAAAAATATATAGTAGCATAACCAATTAGCAGTTTTTCAGGTGCAAAGATTTTTTATATCAATTTTTATAAAATGAACAGTAAAATTTAGTTTCTTCTCTAGTATAACTGATCAAATGTTTTAAAATTAATATTTTTAAAAACACTTTTTAGTTATACTAACTTGTTATTGGCAATGGCATGTAAGTTTATGGAGATGTTGTAAAATCTGTAAACACGTCTACAAAGAAACTTAAAGTATATTTAAAAAATCAGTTATCTGTTATAAAAAAATATATAAATTAAAAGATTGCAGAGAATTTAAAGATTTTCTTCATTTTTTGTTTTATTTTACACATGATTAATTAAATAGATTGATGAAACTCATTAACCAGTTCATCAAATGTCCATTTCTAGTGTGTAGTACGTGTCCCATGTTAACTTCGTGAATGCCAGTATTTTGTGTCAAATCAGTAAGATTTTAAAACTTTTTGTGATGTATTCAGGTGATGTAATTACCTTAGTTATTAGTATTATCAAATAATTCAAAAGCCTTTCATGGCTTCTGCTTGAAATTTATTTCCTATTCTCAGTGAATTACTGTTTTTGGTATGATCTGAAAAAAAAAATGTTTCTTACATTTTACTGTCAAAGTCAGAACAAGTATTTTATTTTACCACATATCTTTTTGTGTTTTTTTTCATATTATATTAATTTTTTTTTTTTTTTTTTTTTTTGTCTTTTTCCGTGTCCGGCAACAGATCGCAACCCTCAGTGTCGCCCCCGTACTGGACCAGGACCGGCAACGGGATCGCAACCCTCGGTGTTGCTCCCGCGCCTCGCTCAGCCAGTGAGTGGGAACTGGTCTGTATGTGGGTTCCGAACCCTCGGGTGGGAGCGCCGCCACGCTTCCCAAGCGGCGCACTATCCAGTGCACCACCGGGCCGGCCCCAGTATTATATTAATTTTTGCCTGTATTTTTCTATGTTCTATTTAACAAAATACCTTTAGAAATGATTGAAACATACCCATCTTGTATGGTAATTTCCTGTTTTGTTGAGACTGTCCAAAACATCCTTTCAAATTAGAGTTATATAACATAGTCAGGCTTTATCAATTTTTTAATTAATTTTACTTCGTGTCATTTGTGTTTGGGTCTCTCTTCTAAGACTTCAAATATATATTTGGGAGTTTTGAAAACTTTATGGAACCCAATTTTTAAGGCTTGAACAATATAATGGATAAGGCATTTTGATCCACATAGACTAAAGGAAAATTCAACTTTTCGTGTGTCTTTAAATCTAAGAGATGATCCTGAAAAGAAAGATGATCTTGGGCACAGCAATACCTGCCACCTCTGGGTCTCATGATGTTTGGTAATTTGACATGGGGTGGTGGAGGAATACACTTGCAAGGAATTCCTCTATTGACTTGGTTAGCAATAACTTACTAGATTTGACAGAGCCATGCAGCTATACCCTAGTAAACATAAACTGAGAGTATCTCTAATTCAATTTTCTCAGCTGGCTCCAAAAAGTGCTTTAAGCTTTATATCTTCACTGTAAATGTGCTTCTACTACATAGTGTCCTCAGTTAAAACATGGATGCAGATAAAGAAACAGCTTGGCCATTATGGCCTCAAAGCCTATAATCGAGGTATAGTCAGGTCAAAATCATCAATGCTCTTGTTCCCAAGAATCTTAGGGTTTCAGATTAATGATACCATGTTCTTAGTCTGCTCAGGCTGTCATTACAAAATATTATAGTCTGGGTAGCTTAAATAACAAATTTATTTTCTTACAGTTCTGGAGGCTGGGGAGTCCAAGGTCAAGGAGCCTGCTGATTTGATTCCTTGTGAGGGTTCTCTTCCTGGCTTGCAGATGGCCACCTTCTTGCAGTGTCCTTATGTGAAGAAGGAAGAGAAAGTGAGCTATCTAGGGTTTCTTAGAAGGACACTAATCCTATTGGATCAATGCTTCTTCCTTATACCTTATTTAACCTTAATAACTTCCTTACTCCAGATAGGTACATTCAGGCCAATGGCTTCAATATATGAATTTGGGGAGAAACACAACACCTGTCAGTCCACAGCACCATGTATATCATAAATGTCTGTAACAGAACGCTAAAAGCCAAATTAAAGACTTTTTTTTATTTTACAAAAATTTGATTGCCTTTTTTACCTTGATTAGAAAATAAATATACCCTCTCACATGTAAAATACACTCAACTCCCTCCCTCCCCAGGTCTCACTGGTGGTGTTCCTTGAGTTCAGCTTTTTAGATTCAGTCTCTCTTGATTTGAAGAACTATGTGCTAAAAGAACAGAAATCTAATGTATAAATGTGTGACAGGCACAAAATAACAACATGCATACTCCTGTTGACAACAAACACACACTGGAGCCATTGTTCCACAGCAATTCTGAAATCCCCCAGGACAAGTACTGGCACTTCCTTAATTAGAACTCAAACTATGTGATATTCTCTATGGCCTCTGGCTCTGCCTTCTTGGCTCCCGGTTTCATTCTCTGAGTTATCTTTTATTCTGTGAAATGTGGCCAGTGCTCCAACCTGAGTAGTTTTCTCAGCTGTTTCTTGCCTATAGAAATTTGCAGATCTAAAGGATTCATTTCCTTTGGAACTTCCTCTTTCCTTTTTAGTCTAAGCTGCTGGTTTTTCTGCAACTACAGTTCTCTTGAAAAGTTGTATGGGTCTCTTATGAATCTTATTGTGGCATACTTCATTTTGACCAAGTCATGCCTGGAAATATCTTTAAGATAAGCCCATTTTGACCTTGGGCCCCGTTGAGATAGCTGAGGAACCGTATCCTGATGCTTCTTAAAAGTCCTACTGCTTGACTAAGTGGTTCTGTGAGACCTCATCTTAGGTTTTTCTGAACCCTTAAAGAAGGATTTTAAAACCACACTCTGGCTTAAACTGTTTGCCCTGTGTTCTGACAGTGCCCTGGGTTTTCCTTTTGCCTGGAGGTTGTTTTTTAATTTTAGCATTCTTTACTATCAAGATAAGCTGGGAATTTTCAAGATTTTTTTGATTATCTTTTTGATTATCTGTCTTCCTTTAGCTGATCTCTCTCTGTTCTCCCTTTTTGCTACTGGTAGCAATAAGCAGCCCAGGGCACCTCCAAAACTCTGTCTGGAAATCTTAGCTGATCACCAAGTTCATTTCCTATTTTTCATATTACTACAAGTGGTGATATTGCTAAATTTTTTGCCACTGCATAACAAGGATCCCTTTTCTTTCCATTTTTAATAGCATTTTTTCCACTTTCTGTAGAGCCTGGCCCACAGACATCTATCACCAGTGTCTTCAAGGCTCTTTTGGTTCTTACCTGTGCTCTCCTCAACGTCTTTCCAGCTTCTCACTGCCTTTTGTCACCTCATTGCTACCATCAAAATATGTAAATGTGATCTATTGCTCCATTAAAAAAAACTACTTCAAAACACAGTGGTTTAAAGTTACAATACACATTTATTATCCTCTCATTTTCTAAGGGTTAGGAGCTTAACGATCAGCTTGGTTGGAGTCTCTTGGGAGGTTGCAGTTCAGGAGCCAGCTGGGGCTTCGAGCATGTGAAGCCTGACGGAGGATGGAGGATCTGCCTCCAAGGCAGCTCATTCACACAGAACAAATTTTGCCAGTTGTTGTTGAGTCCTCAGTTATTTGAGTGGGCCCCTCCACAGGCTGCTTTACTGTCCTTATGTCATGGCTGCTGGTCATCCCCAGAGTGCATTGTCCAAGAGAGAATGATGTCTTTATGGCCACACTCCAGAAGTCACTTGCCATCACTTCTGCAATGCTCTGCTCATTAGAAGTAAGTCACTAAGTTTGGCCACTTTCAAGGAAAAGGAAAATTAGACCTTAACATTAAAGGCGCAAGTGTCATAGAAGGTGTGTGCATGTTTTCAAACCACCACACAGCAGCTAAGCAATTTGAGGAATTTATGGGCCCGTATAACAGATACATCTAGAGGTAAGACAAGATCCAAGCATGGTTTTAGCAGGAAGCTGGCTCCATTTACTGTGACTCTCATGGGTTTGGACAGCCCCATGGGTCATTAGTCTTCCTCACCATGGTGAAAAGCTGCAGAGTCCCCAGGAACTGCATGTGCATACATGCCCTCCAGAGAAAGAGAAAGAACTTCTCTCCTCAAGGACCCAAGGAGACTGGAGACCTAGAACATGGCTATGGGACAGAATGATGCCTAATCATCTCTGGTGGGGAACATAGATCATTCCTCAAGTGAGAAATGTGAGGGCACTTCAACAGGTTTATGGAAAAAAACAAAATTAAAAGATAATAGGAATATTTCCATGAACTTTTTGAAGTACCTTCATATACAAGCTGCTGGTTCTGTTGTCATCATTAGGAGGTCAAAACATAACCCCAGTCTTCATTTTTAACCTAAAAAGGCAAAACACCTGATTATAACATCCTATCCCATAACGCTGCACTGTTTTAATATGCTGATAGTAGGTTCACGCTAGGAGTGTTAGGTTTCGGGAGCTGCCATAAAAAATACCACAGACTGGGCAGCTTAAACAACAGACCTTTACTGTCTCATAGGTGACAAGTCTGAGATCAAGGTGTCAGCTGGTTGGCTTCTCCTGAGGCTTCTCTCCTTGGCTTGCAGACAGCCGCCTTCTCCCTGTCTCTTCACAACGTCTTCCCTCTGCCCGTGTCTGTGTCCTAATCTCCTCTTTTTATAAGATCACCAGTCATATTGGATTAGGGCCCCCTAATGACCTCATTTGACCTTTATTATCTCTGTAAAGACTCTGTCTCCAAACACAGTCAAATTCTCAGGTATTGGGCTGGCCCGGTGGCACACTCGGTAGAGTGAGGCACTTGGGAGCACGGCAGCACTCCCGCCGAGGTTTCGGATCCCATATAGAGACCGGTCCGCTCACTGGTTGAGCGCAGTGTGGGCGCGACACTGAGGGTTGCGATCCCGTTGCTGGTCGCGGTACGGGCGCAACACCGAGGGTTGCGATCCTGTTACCGGTCATGAAAAAAGACAAAAAAGAAAAAAAAAATTCTCAGGTATTGGGGCTTAGGACTTCAATGTATGGATTTTGGAGGACACAATTCTGTCCACAACACCAGGGATTCTTTTCACCAGGGTTCTTTGAAAATGAAAGACAATCTCTTGCCTGGCCCCCAACCCACCACTCTCTCAGGGTGTGGGATTTTAGTACTCATGTCATATATCCACACGGATGTGGAGTGAACTGTCGTGCTGTGAACAATATCCCTTACTCAAAAAGAGGACGCTCGGCAGCTACGAGAGGCCACGAGAAAATGTTACATCCCCACTGGGACTACGGATGAAATAGCTATTTTCCATTTTTCCCACCTGAGAGACATGAAAAATATTGTCCTACCTGGTTCCTTTCTTCCAGATGTTGAGGTTCTCAAATTTTTAAAATGTTTTTAACTTAGCTAATGATATAAAGTCTCTTTCTCTATCAAGAAAAATAATGATTTGTCATGAATGTTGTACTTTAAAAACATATTTACTTGTACGTATTTGTGGGATACAATGTGTTGTCTCAATGCATGCATGTACTGCATAATGACTCACTGATCATAGTTTAGCATAGCTTAGATAGCATAGATATAACTACAGCTATAGTTTTGTACTTTTTGAAAGAAAAAATACTACAGTGGATGGAAAACATTCTAATTCCCTTTCTACCCTTTCAAATTATTTGGGTAAGATAAGCAGGCAAGCTGTTATGACATCCAAGCTAGGGCATAGATTCCAGCTCTGATAAGATATTACACATATTATAGCTACGAGCTTGTGCAAACTTGGTCTAAGAACCTGATTTTCTAAGACAGCATGTTCCAAATATTAGACAAGACAGTCGAGTCTCTATTCTGTCTGGAGAGTTGTTTCTCTTCTTTTTCTTCTCAGAAGATGTAAAATGGTGGTGTTCTAAGAAATATGAAGCATTTAAAAGGTGCTTCTATTCTCAATTTATTAATTAGAAAAATTGGAATAAATCCATGCAGTGCTTATCTTCTGAGAACACTGCATGACAGAAAGGGGAGCAGAGACCAGGGGTGCACAAGGAAGCTTGGTGTGTGAACAGCAGGAGTGTGCAATGCTGTGTGGGTGTCAGGTGGCCATACACAATCATCTGCGGAAAGTCCCAGAATATTTTAGGATATTTAAAGTTTTGATGGGCAACTAGATTTTAAATAGCATCATTTTCCTATGGGCAGCAAATATCTTTTGTTTTTAAAAGCATGCCCTTTTAAAAAGTAGCAGTTAGTTTAAAACTGAACTCACATGACACATTCAAAATATAGGCTTTCAAAAGAATTATTAGACTTGTTTTTTGGTGGCTGGCCATAGACATTTTGACCTGGGGGGGGCATTTCTTTCACTGATGTTTAAGTGTTTCCATTTTTCCATTTAATGGGTGATTCTACAATATCCAAATATGCTGTCTCAAAAGAAGATGAAAGTTTAAATCTAAACATCCTTTTTGCAGATCATCATACCACATTTTAGAGTCTTTCTTGCTTTTCAGTTTTTAAGAAGTAAATTAGTGCATAGAATTTTACTAAGACATTTGGACTTCGTTCCTACAAACACCTATGTAAGAGCACGCCAAATTGAGAATTTAGAGGGAGAGCTACCAGATTAAAAGCCTCCAACATTAAAATTTACCAAACAAGAATAGCCAGAAAACCAGAATTACAAGCTGAACTACTTTCTTTTTTCTTTCAGTCTCTGCCCTTTGTTTTTATTCCTCCTCCATTTTAATTAAGGGAGAGATAGCTGTGGATAATTTATATTCAATATCATGTACTTTATTGATTGTCTCTTCATTCCTTACAAGGCCCTCAGAGAATATTCCAGAACTTGGATCATGAAGGAAAGCTGCACTTTCCCAGGAAGTTGGAAGCATTAGCTTGGCCTTTCTAAATACTCTACCATTAGCTTTGATTATGAGAATTGGCTCAGCCAGATGGACATATCACAACCCCAACTGCACCAAATCTAAATGACCTCAAAGCATAAAGAAAAATTGATTTTTTATTACTTGCCTTAGAATGGCATTTTAGATATATGAGAGAACAAGGTTTTGATAAGTACTTGCTATCTATTCTGCACTATAAAAAATAGGGAAAAAAAGATTCACCTGCTTTCAAGTTGTTTTCAATAGCTGGGAAGATAATTTTAAAAGGAAACCTTTAAAAGAGCTTATCTGTAAAGGGACATTTTGGGCTTGTGCTCTGTGAAAATAAAGACTGGGTTTGTCTTGTTAGCAGTCGTAATCCAACCCATGAGACACAACTGCACATAGTAGGCATTTGATAGCTATCTGCTAAGCAAAGCTTGTTGAAGTCATCATGATAAAGAGAGCATGGCTCTTTCTAGTTCCAGGCTGTAAGTCACTTTAACACTGACAGTGGTAGGACCAATGGCAGCTTTTGGAACAAGTATCCAAAGAAGACATGAAATTATTTATGAGATATTTATAGTTTTGTTGTTTAAGCCAGCATAGGATGATATGGAAATATATTTTACTTAAAAGTCAAAAGGTGGGTATACTGGTTACTCTTTAAAGTAACCATGTCATTGCTTTAGGAAATCTGTGGACAGTTTGTGACAAAAGTCTCTGCTTTGAGGACAGTAGGCTAAGCAGATTCAAATAGAGTCATTTACTGGTTCTGTGGAAGCCATCAAAACCATATATTTCAAGCAAAAAATAATTTCTTTACTACTACGTAGACCACTGAGTCCTCTCGTTTTCCCTCAGTTATTTTCCGGGTGTGTTGTTGGTAGTTTCAACTGTGACCCCCAAATCATTGCAGCGGCCTCACTGATGAAAGGCTGACCTCGAATCTCCCAACTCTTTTCAATTCTGTGCACTACAGCCAGACCAATCTTCTTCAAACACGACTTTCACCTGTCTCCTTGCTCCCACGTCCTTAAAAACTCCCTGTTGCAAGCTGTGTCTGATCATAACTTCTGCCTCTCAGCATTCTTCAGAATTGGACGCTGCTGTTCTGGAGGACACACTTCTCACACCAGGCAAAGCCACCCACTGGCCAGCCTTGTGCACGCCTGGATTCCCCTGACCTTGGCCCCAGAGGTCCTAACTTGCAGCTTACTTTCCCATCCCCTCTTCTCCTGCAGGAGGATCTGGGCAGCTTAAGCCCCTTCCCCAGAAGGTCTCCCTGAGACCTGACATCAGCTGTCACTGGTATGCCTTTTTGAGTTCTTCTCCACTAAACACCATCATTATGGAGCCTTGGGTCTCTCTTCACTTCTCTAACTGTGTTGTGTGTATTGCCCCCACAACACTACTTAAATGGTAAACTCTTGGGAGTGTCACTGATAGAGATGGCAAAAAATATTATGATCCCCTCCAAAAATAAATTAAAAACCAAAACACAGGGATCCCTTAAACACTTGGTTTGATACTTAGAAATTATATCCAATCATTTTTGACTAATATTCTCAGGAACCTGAAACATTCCAAATTTAACAATGGGGAGACCCCCAAAACTGAAAACAAGCACGTTAATTTTATAGCCTTGTTTAGGATTTTTATAGGTATGGAAACAATATGACATTGTGTCATAACGGTATGGATTTCAGGGACAGAGATCAGTCACCAACAGACTGAGAGGCAAGTTTTATCCCATTACATTATCTATCAAACAGCTGTCAGTAAAACCCAAGGAGAGCCCATGGCTAGTCATTCACTGCAAAAGAAAAAAAAAGAAGGAAAAAAAGGTTCTTTCCTCTGTTATTTTTACATGGTAGGATCTAATTATTAAAACAATGGTAATTTAACTCTGTAGAAATCCATAGGTAGTCTTCTTTTATGTTCTAATGACCAGTGATATTTCAAGTGGTATTAACCAGGTAAAATTAATTATAATCCTATTTTCACAGGGCAGGAACTACTTTCTGTTCAGGGCGTCTTTGATGGTGTTGGGTAAGAGCTGGATATTCATTACACCTACGTGTACTCCCTACTAATTTATAAAATTTCACTGAAAAATGTTAGCATGGTTTTAGAAATGAACCACCTGCATGCTCAAGCTTGAAAGCTTTCAATATGTGCATCCTAAGTGAATTTTCCTGAGTGGTTTAGAAAAGAAAAAATGGAGAGAGGACCCTGGAAGAGGAGGTTTGAGAATGAGGAAAGATGGGCCACATCCTCCAATTTGATCAAGTCTCTGTAGCGGGTCATTTGTTAGTTTGGTTAGATTTTATACATTAGATCAGACTTCTGTCTGGAATCAGCTGAGCTGGCTAATGAGTACAGTAAATGATGAATGCCCTTGATGAGGATCAGCAAATTTAGTTCTGCTACTTCATTGGTACTAATCCTTAGTTTGGTTGGGAGGACTTTGTGCTTGCCTTTATTTCTGAGATGGGGGAAAAATCCATTGTTATGGTCCTAATCCTAATGTGCTGGATGCATGTGATTTATCTGGCTGCCTTGAATAGGCATGTGTGTTGCTGGGGCATTCTAAATCTTTGGAAAGTTAAAAGGGCTTTGTTATGAGCCTCATGCGATCTGGATTTTTATCCATTTCTTGCTTCTGTTTAATGAAATGTATGACATGGAAAGTAAGAACATGCTGGCTAATGACGAGTAGCAATTCTGGCCTCATTACCAATGAATACTTGTGAAAGTGCAGAATGAATAATTGTCAAAAATTAAGGAAAAGGCACTTACTGTGTAATTCAGAAACTCACATATTATTTTTATGTGGTAGAGATAACGTGGGGAATTTTATGCATTAAAATTACATTTTGCCTTTTGAACAGTTTTTATAATGGTCCAGGTTTCTGCACCCTCATATCTCACTTCAGCATTACAGTCATCCTTTGAGGAAGACTGGGATTATTATTTCCACTTTACAGTTTATGAGACTGAGACTGGGAGGTGTTCATGAACATAATAGCTAGCACTTATTGTGTATTTGTTATATATGAGGCACTATTCCAAACACTTACATGTACCAACTAATGTAACCCTCAGATGAAACCACAAGGTAGGTTGTATTATTATTTCCAACTTATAGGTGAAGAAAGAGGCACAGAGAACCTAAGCAACTTGCCTAAGGTCACACAGCAAATAGCAAGAACCCGGTTATTCTGTCTTCAGAGCCTCTGTCTTAACCACTCTGCTGTACTCTGTGTCATGATAGTAGTTCTACAATGAGTGCTTAATGACACCTGTGTATGCGTATCTGCTGTTTCTTTACACAATCCGAACTACCTGAGGGAAATATTTGCATCATTCATATTTAAATATTCTGGTGCAGATACATCTCAGCACAAGGCTGGTATTTCATATACATTTACTTGACTAGATGAGGGTACTTCAAAAAGTTCATAGAAAGATTCATATTAACTTTTAATTCTATTTTTCATGAACTGTCAGAAGTGCCCTCATATGAGAATAATCAGTTTGCTGAAGGGTTCTTACTAGTAAGCATTGCTGCTACAATTTGAAATCAGCCTTTTGACTTTTAGTTCTTTTGAAATGTGGTTTTGAGGTTTATTTTTTGTCTAAAGCAGGTCGATCTGTTTTCTGAATGATGCAGGTGAGTACAGATCAGCTTGATAGAATGTTCAAGAATAATTTGGCCACATATGTTTCATGTGCTCTGTGACACTCTGTGCTATATCATGTGACACTATTGACCTCAGACTCTCCTTTCATTTCCTCCCTAGCTCCCAGCTCATATTCTGGAGCTTCTAAGTCCTAAAGAACTTGGGAATTACCAGGTTCCTTTAATAGTCCATTAATGCTTGAAAAGTAAACAGTTTTGTAAGGGCTTTATTGCTTCATTGATTTTAAAATGTATTAGTAAGAATGGCAAGTAAATAAGAAACTCTTGAAAACTAAACGTTGTTTTTACTTCCCATTTCAATCTCTCTTGAACTCTTTTCCTTTGCTAATATTTCCAATACATATGGCAACAGTTAGCATCATTAATGTATGAGCAGCTCTTCCATGTCACTGAGAAAAAGAGGAATGCTCCAGGAAAAAAGTCATTAGAGGATATAAATAGGACATTTTGAAAGCAAAAATTCCAAAACGTCAGCAAATGTGTGAAATTTTCTTTCCATGGTGCTAGTCTTACTGGTATGTTTCACTAGTTTGTTTTTTCTTTTTTCTCCAGCAAATTGCTCCAATGTCGACATGCTCTCTTGAACAGAAACAGGTCAGCATATCCCTCTTGAGACTTCCTCAAAATTATCCACAGATCCTGGGGTGGTCCAAAGATCTTCAGTCCTATGTCCACATACCAGGCAAAGAGAGGAGGCAGAGCCATCACTGGCGAGTCCAGTACCACCCTGTTGCAGTCACCATGATGCTCGGTGGACCAATGTGTCCACTGGGGTGGGAGCTCCCTTCCTGGTCTGGGTCCTTGCCACCCGCTGGGTCCAGGGATACAGTCCTCCCATTTCAACAACCCCTTGCTCAGGCATTGCTTCCTACAGTGGGACACGGGGCTGTGGGGGTTGCCTTTGAAGGCTGCCCAGCTTCAGCTCCACGTGCTGGTGGCAGCAGATGTCCCCTGATGTGCCCAGGCTCTTGTGTTGAGTTTGGTCCAGACTTTCCTTCCAAGATGGTGAGTTACTCTTCAACACTTTGGTGTTCTTTTTTGCCAGCAAACCGTGGTTGTAATCCCTTCACCTGCCACAGCCTCCTTGAACAGGTTTCCTTGTCCCCTACTACTGGTCAGAGATGATTTCTCAGTACCTACCTCTCTCATGTGATTTTGCTTTCCCTGTGTAAGCAGATCTGAGCCAGCAGCAGGGCTGCACATCACACTTGAGTCAGGGAGGGAGCTCCTTGGCCACTGTATTAGTCCATTTCTGTTGCTAATAACTAAATACCTGAAACTGTATAATTTGTAAGAATATGAAACTTATTGCTTACAGTTTTGGAGACTGTGAGGTCCAAAGTTCAGGGAACACATCTGGTGATGGTCTTGGTGGTGGCAACAGTGACCTAGGGGTCTCACATGGCAGAAAATGGCAGCACAAAGAAAAAGAAGGACCAACTTCCTCATGTGCTGTCCTTTTAAAGCCTTCAGAACCATGCCTATGACCACCATTATTAATCCATTCACTACAGCATAGTCCTACTATCTAATTATCTCTTCAAGGCTCCATATTTCAATTATCATAATAGAACTTCCCACCCTCCAGAGTTACAGTGGGAATTAAACTTCCAATATATGAAATTTGGGGGGCACAATTCAATCAACCCACAATAGCCACAGAACCTGCAGAGCCATTCAATCCCAATTATGATGGCTTTCTGCATCCCACTACGTACAGGAGCTGCCAGCATAAGCTCACAAAAGTCATATCATGGTTGTACCCCTCACACTGGCAATCAAAACCACAAGAATTATCACAACAAAGATTTTTTTTTTTGTCCATTGAATCAGCAAAGATTAAGAAAACATGGAAAAGCAGGTGCACTCCTGCATTGTCTGTGAGTGTGAACTGTTTCAACATCTCTGTGATGCAGTTTGGCAGCACAGGTCAAATACCTTATCCAGGTGGACCATTTGATGGTATAATTACATTTGTTGGGATTTTATATTACAGAATTAAAAAGTCAAGCTCACAAAAATTGCCAAGTTCATAAAAATGGACAGTAGTCATTATAGAAAAGGGGGGAAAAGGGAAATAAAAACCACTGAAACCTACATATAAGAGATTGGTTGAATAAATCCTTTTATATGTGTGCAATATGCTATAATATAACAATTAAAAATGATCATGTATTCTAGATCTATATTTATTGCCATATAGTAATATGCACAGTATATCATTACTTGATAAGAGGAGGAAATTGAAAATAGGCACTATATCCCATTTCTATAAGAAAAACTACACACACAAACACAAATATCAGAGAAAGGGGTGCCACAGTAACTATTTCTCACTGTGGGTCATTGGAAGTCTTACTTATGTATGTTTTTCTGTATCGATTTCATATATATTTTTGTAATCAAGGAAGATTACTTTTATTTTTTTTATTATCATTTGTGTGGTTGTGGTTCCCAAGTGCCATGCTCCACAGAAAGTTTTATGACCATTTTCAATTGAAATCTCACAAAACTCCCCGAGGTCAGTACTACCATGATCCCCATTCCATAAATGAGGGACACAGAATTGAAGCGATTTTATGAGTTCATAAAACTAGTGACCAGTAGAGCTGGGCTTTGAACTCTGGCCATCGTGCATGACTGTGAATTACTCTTATAATCAAAAAAAGAGATGATAAAAGTATACTTATTTATTTAAAAGGAATACAAGAGGATATTTCTCTCTAATGTTCATACGTATTGGACTGTACTTAATATCTTTATCATAAAATATTAAAAACAAATATGAAGAATTAAGCAAAGGATTGCTATATTTGGGGGGTTTTGTTTGTTTGTTTTTCCCTCCCACTCAGAGTCTAGAGTGTTTCACAGTTCATTTTCTGGTTATGAACGATGTCTTCAAACTGAACAGTCTTTAATTACAAGGAATGACCAACTGATTCCATGTCTCTGCTGTATGGAAAACAAGCTCACAGAAACTGTTCTTCCCAAATCTACTCATGAACATATTAAAAAGATCTGTTACTCTGGCGACAGTATGTACCAGACAGTTCCCATGGCACAGTTTAGCAGGTGTGACAGTGTGCCCTGGCTATGAGGAATGCCCAATGGTTTCCCCAAATCTCATATACAGAGGATGTTGATTACATGGCAACTCTATAACTAAACACCTACTGTCATAACCAGATATTAACAACATTTCCAGCCACACAGAAAACATTCGCAGATGGAGGGAAAAACATGAGTTTTCTTCCATTCATGAGCTTTCCACCTTTCTTAGTAATTCACACATGAACACAAACACACATAACATATTATCTCGTCATCCCTCCCAGCAAATCTGAAGGCTCCCATCACATCCCCATTTTAAGAGACTGAAAAGCCAGGTGACTTGCTCCAGAGAACATACTTCATGATGCAGCTGGGGTTTAAATCCAGGAATACCTCCTACCAGTTCATCAGGATGAACTCCCATGTGTACAAAGTACAGAACGATCAGAACCCGAACAGCATGAACTGGAGGAGCGGAGGAAGGAAGCAAAATGTGGCTTTCTAGAAACTGTGGAGGGATCACACACAGAAACATGGGAGCGTGGGAGGCAGCGGAGCTTGTGCAGGGTGACCGGGAAGGATGTGAAGGACCACCCTGAGGGAAGAATTCACATGGGGAAAAAACCAAATGTGGTCCATCCATACAATGGAATATTATTCAGCCTTAGAAAAGGAAAGGGAGTTCTGACACCAGCTACGATGTGGATGAACCTTGAGGACCTTATGCTCAGTGAAATAAACCAGTCACAAAAGGAAGAACACTATGTGATTCCACCTCCAGGAAGTTCCTAGGTGGTCCATCCATACAATGGAATATTATTCAGCCTTAGAAAAGGAAAGGGAGTTCTGACACCTGCTACGATGTGGATGAACCTTGAGGACCTTATGCTCAGTGAAATAAACCAGTCACAAAAGGAAGAACACTATGTGATTCCACCTCCAGGAAGTTCCTACAGTCCTCAAATTCATAGAGACGGAAAGCAGCCAGGTGGTTGCCAAGGGCTCAGAGGAAGGAGAAATGGAGAGTAGTCATTTAATGTGAAGAGTTTCAGTTTTACAAGATAGGAAAGTTCTGGAGGTGGGTGGTGGTGAAGGCTGCACAACAGTGTGAATATATTAATACCACCGAACTGTAAACCTAAAAAATGGTTGAAACGGTTAATTTTATGTTATGCATGTTGTACCACAATTAAAATACAAAGAGTGCACATGGCACTTACAAATCATGAGTGTGGGGAGATGGTAGAAAACTAGCTCCACAGCAATATTTTCACAGCTCCATGCTAGAGATGCCAGCTGTCAGATCCCTCCTGGGCCTTTGCCTGTTTACTCTGCATCTTAGGGAACAGCAGCACCAGGGGTCTTGTCAACTGGCTTTGGGGTGAGTTTCACACGGGAGACACCAGTAGAAGCCTGGCGGGAGACTTCTTCCTCCCGCGCACTGCTGAGGTGTCCTCTCTGCAGAGGCTAAGTCTATCCCACAGCTTGTTTCTCATGGAGATCCCCCGCCTTCCCCCATGTCCAGGGCCCTGCCTCACAGCCCATCCTGCGGTGTTCTGTTTCTACTAGATGCCCCGGTGTCTGGGCTTGGGTCACTCACTGGTCACCCCTCCAGCCTTTGTGTGCATGCACTAGGGAGCCTCAGAGTGTGCCCTGGTTGACTTCACATCCTCCCCAGCACCTGCAGAATCAGCTCCTGTGTTCAACTGCCTTTATCCAGAGTGGAGTTCCCTATTTTGATGAGGAATAGTATTGTGAATTGCAAAGTAGCAGAATACTTGTTGTTTATTCTCAAATGAGTCATCAAGTTATGGGGACCTAGCCAAATATGAGAGAGACCTGCCCAGAGGGTGGCCATGTGAAAGGTTGGTATGTAGTGTGGGAAAGAGCCCAGTTTTACACGTCTCACACTAATGTGCATGATTAAGTTTTAATGCAAGCAGCTCCAAGAGCCAGATGCGCACAAGGGTAAAAATCATGAGATAAAACAGAAATCCTCAACAGTCCTCCAGCACAAACAAATACGGCGCTGCAGCAAAAACACGTGCCTGTGAACACACACACACTTTTGTTGGGCTGCCAAAAAGTAATTCATGATCATGGTGCCATCACTTTCACCCCCATGTTAAAGTCAATAGTCAGAACTAATTGCTAATTACAAGAGACATGTCCAAATTATGAGAATTTAGAAAGTTTGCAGTTAAGAGAATTTTTTTTCTTCTTAGTAACTGATTATGTATCTATATCTATCTCTGGTGTAAACTGATATATAAGTATCTTGTAAATACACACACGTATACATACAGAAGAGGACATAATAAAAGAAAGCTTGTGTAATACTGATGTTATCAAGCAAAAGCGACTTCAAAACAGAAACTGTTACTAAAAATAAAGAGGGTCATTATGTAACATAAACTTTACAATTTCCCCATGGAAGATATAACTAAGTTTACATACACTTAATAATAAAGTATCAAAAGAAAATATTGGCAAAACAAGGAGAAATTAATAGGTTTCCACATTTTATTAAGAGATTTTTGGTAAGATGGGTCTGATTCTACTTCCTAGCTGTGTGATGCTGGGCTATTACTTACTATGACTCATAATGGTGAAATGTTACCATATGATAAACACTTCCTACTGCTGTGTTAAATAAAACAGTGCGGGCAATATACTTAGCAATATGTCTAGTATGCAGGAAGTATTCCATAAAAATTAAATACTCTTATTATTAATATAATATTTTTGATGAAGGTGGCAACAAGATAAAGTTATATTAGAGAAAAATAATTCTAATTGCTTCACATAATAATAGAAAAGAGGCAGGAAACCCTGGAGGAAGGGTGGCTGGGGGTATCTGGAAGCTATTTTAAGTAGCCCCCAGTAGGACATAATAACCTTTTCATTTCAGATTGCTGCTATGACCACTAAATAAATAAATGAATAAATAAATAAATAATAAAGAAGGCAGTGAAGAAATGTGAAAAACAAACAAAAAGCTGTTTGATGGTGGAGTTTATTACTCTATTTTGCTTGAAGGCAAAGCATACTGGAAAAAGAAAGTCCTTATCCTCCAAATTCTTCGAATTTTATCTTTAAATATGTTTCTTGCAATGAAATCCATATTTTATTTTCTGCCTGGGTAATATGATGGAACTCAACTAACCATTTGATATTGACTCATTGCTCCACAGTTTTTTAGATCTATATGAACACATCTAGAAAAGACATGAAAACCAGAAGCACAGCCTCATCTAAAGTAAAATAAAACTCGCCGTTTCAATTGGATTGCATTACTTATGTGATCAAAAATTTTTAAACTGATTTGGCATGGAATCATTTACTCTGGTCACTGGCTTCCCAATTACAGTGTAAACATGTAATTCTGCAGTGATATCTTTGGCTAGAGTCATAGCCTGGTCACAGTGGTCTTGCAGACACCACTGAACATCTTTGATTTAGTGCTGTGCAATCATCTTAGGAACCAGCCTCATCAATGCCACTTAACTGCAGATTTTTCCTAAGTATCTTTGAAAAAGTTCAGGCAGACACAAAACCACTACCTTACCCTTGGGGTTTGTCAGCTAATAGTCCTGCTGCTTTACAAAAAGAAGGTGGTTAAACATGCATTTTTTTTAAAAAAAACATATTTGGTTTCTCTAAAACAGAGCAATAAAATTGCACAATTTAAAGGAAGGAACAGTTTGTTTTCCCCTTTTTATTGCCAGTTAAATGCCAAAAGACTTTTAAAGTAACAGCAGCCAGTGTAAAAGAGAAAAAAAATCAAATAAAATTTTTACGATCTTAATATAAACCTATTGCTCTTTCCTCTTCTATAGTTTCACAAAACTTCCTATACCTTTTGGCACTGGAAACTATGTATAATGTTTGCTCTGAAAATACCAGCAGGGCATCATATAAAATTGTAGTTGTAGGAATAGAGGTGCTGTAAAACCAAGCTGTGAAGCAGAGAATTTTCATACAGAATAAAACAGTTGATGTTATTTTCTTTCTAATAAAGCAAAATTTATTATAAAAGAAAAAGAGTGGAATTTAATATATGCTTTATTTTGCCTAATTAAAACCTTTTTAAAAATAGCATTATTGGTGGTTCTTGTTTTTAAACAGAGTAGTTATTCCTTCCATCCTGCATCTGATTTAACACCAGATCAATATTTGACCGTTTCAGCAGATCTTAGCTGTGACTGCACATTGGACTCACCCAGAAAGCCTTAACATCTAGGAATCTCGGGGTCCCAAGGGATTCTCATTCAACTGGTCTGGGGTTCCTCCTGGGAAGTTTTCAAAGCCCCCTAGTTGATTCTGGCAGATAGGCAAGGTTGAGAATCACAGCTTTAGACAAGACCAGCTTAGCTGAGTCTCTTAGATGAGAAGGCCATGTACAGAGACAGTCAACTCATGATGTGGAATGTTCTCCCAGGAGAAGCCTGCATCTTGACATTTAATGCCCAGTATGAATCCATTGCTCTGATTTTAACGAGCTATAAACCACTCCTGACCACCTGGCCCGGTTTTCTGCTCTCCTGACCAACCCCAAATTTCATCTGAAGGGAAAAGAGTAAGGGCTGTTCAGAGCGGTGTGATCAGACAGGATAAAGGAACAATTTTTGTTTCATCCTCTTTCTCATCTTAAATGCTGACAGCCCCTCAGGACATTTTGTGTGGGTCTCCAAATGCCAGCCAGTAGGGTTTATTGAGCTCATATTGCCTTATATTTCTCTGTTTTCTCCCACATATGCATCGTAACTTCTTTCCTGCTTTAACATTGAATTGCTAGTGTTAGGCTGTGTAGCAGAAGTGACAGACCCATGTGAGTGTGTGTATGTGTATATGTATGTGGGTGTGTATGTGTGCATATATGTGCGCGCGCACACACATGTGCATGTCGTAGGCTGTGTAGCAGAAGTGACAGACCCATGTGAGTGTGTGTATGTGTATATGTATGTGGGTATGTATGTGCGCGCGCGCACACATGTGTGCATGTCAGAGTGCACATGTGTGCACACATGTGTAAGTGCACATGTGCACGCATATGCATGTATGCACACATGTGCACACATGCACGTGTGTGTGCGTGTGTGTTCTGTGCACATGTGTGTGTGCTGGCATCCAGGAGAGATGGGAAAAGGGGCATTAGGACAGATGAAGGAGCTGGTGGTGGTGAGCAGGGTTGGCATCATCAAGGACCAATCCCACCAGGACCATGACCCATCTCAGCCTTACCCACGGATGGAAGCTAGTGCATATTTATAACTCACTGAGCCTAAGGGTAAACACTGTTCCTACCATCCAGCATAGCTGAGAAATCAAACCGACTATAGATTGAAAGTAGTTTTATCCAAAATTCGATAAAATACAAAAAATGTCCTTGCATATACCTGGGGAAGTGTCATGTAAAGAGTAGCAATTAACTTGGAACAGAAAGAACTGATTCTTTTGGTTCAAAGAGTTTCCTAATATAAAATAAAAGTTGCCGTGTCCTGTCCAATTTACAGAATATAATACTAATAAGTAATATTTTATTTGTGATAATATTTTTATTACTACAATAATAAACAATTTGTGATAATTTACTGATAAATAGTAAATTATTTATTATATAGGAGTAATTAATAGTAAACATAATAATCACTAAATAATAGTAACAATTTGTAAATAATTAATAAATGCCACACCCCAAATTAGAATAGGGGCAATAACAGGAATAACAATGACAATCACAGTGGTATTTTCTAGGCCACATAGAATCATCTTTATTTTGCTCACTCATGTGTACATTGAGCAGGTATTTAATACCCGTGTTACGTGTTAGGTACACAACAACCAAGGAGCAGACATAGCCTCTGTCCTCAGGGAGTTTGCAGATCAGTGGCACACAGGCGTTAAACAAAATCCAAACGTACATATCATCACAAATGCGTTAAACTCTGTAAAAGTAATGAACAGGGGGCAATGAAACTGTTTACCAAAAAGTTCTGCTTTTATTTGAGTGTTCCGAGTGCAGCCTTTAGGAAAATGACATTTAAACTGAGTCACGAGTGATGCGTAGGAATAATTTTGGTTAGGAAATGGAAGGGGTTCATTTTATTCAGGAAGAAGAATGTGCTGTGTGCAAGGAGATAAAAATATTTCATAGAGGAGGTGTATTCACACTCACAGCTTGTGGACACACACACACACACGTGTGCACACACACACGTGCTCCGACAGTCTAACAGCAGCTAGACAGTCATGTTGGTGCCCAGCCCCTTCCAAAGTCTATGAAGATGGGATGAACCAGCTGGGTGCCAAAGACCACAATTTTCAAAAACAAGTGCAGGACAAGGCTGAGAGTCTAGGCAAATCAGTCCAGACTTTGATAGGCTATGAAGATGGGATGAACCAGCTGGGTGCCAAAGACCACAATTTTCAAAAACAAGTGCAGGGCAAGGCTGAGAGTCTAGGCAAATCAGTCCAGACTTTGATAGGGAGGATCTCATGAATTTTGTGCTTGCACAATCTTGCCTGCACTGAGATGTGCTGAGTTTCACATTCCTCTAGTTTTCCAGCAGCACTATGGCAGCGCGGGAGGGAATGGGCTCAGCCGAGGGCCCCACAAAAGTGGGTTTCTGCTACTGTGACGGCTGGGGGATCATTCTTACTGGAGAGTGCCAAGATCTGAACAAAATATTTTTATAACATTGTGAAGTTGAATAGCTGCCTGGGGATGAGACAGGCTGCCGATGATTGAAAGAAAATATGTTGGCTTTTTCTCTGCAAATAGCCTTTCTGGTTTTACTGGCAAGTAGAAGAAATGTCTCTCTTTAGTCATTGAGGCATTATATTGCTTTTTTTTTCTAAAGTATTTTTAAAGTTGTGTGTATATTCTTCTAAGGATTTTGAGCTGTGCCATTTTCCTGCAATGGGGAGCTCCTTTTCTCCTGAGAAGAAGGCTGTGACCTATCCTTGGAATATGAATGAGGTAGTGCCCCAAGCAGGAGATGACATGTGGGCATGGCTGCACAGTGAAGCCTCACCACGTGGTCCCTGGATCGCTTCATCCACCTTGTTTTATGTTGATTGGTGGTGTATGCTGAAATCTTTTTGAACAGCTCTGTTCTTTGTCCAAATGCTGCTGACTCACTGTCATCCCAAATCTGCAATTAATTCATCACTTGTGAATTTCTGCCCTGTGCTACCCCATTCCTTTTCTTCTCTTTCCTCTAGCCCTTCCTGTTGAATATATCCCTAAGTTTGGTTTTGTGTTCTTATCTATGGCTAACTCTACATTATTTCTGGTTGGGATTATTTCAAAATACACTTGAATTTCTGCTCTGCTGAGTCAGTCCCAGAGCTGATATAGACTCCTCATTTTAACATCAGAACAAACATAGTCTCGAAGACTTCCTTCAATTCCACCGCTGTCTCCGAACCACGTTTTTCCTGTCCCAGTGCCTAGAATCCTGAGTAGCAGGTGGCCCGCTCTGCTCTTGAGAGCTAGTGGAGTCTCAGGGCCAGTCCTCCCTGGATGAGCCCTGTGGTGAGATCCCATCTGACTCAAGAATAGAAGCTGGCTGAGACAGAACAGAGCTGGGCTGCGACTGCCTTGGTGCAAGCAAGTCTTAGGTTAGAGCACATCTGAACACATTAAACAATAGTCCCAGTCGCTGGTTAACAAGTACACATGCCTGAAACAAAGAGGCAGACAATTACAGTGGAACGCCTTTGCGCTTGTGCGGTGCAAAGACCAGTAGGGCTGGCATCACCTGGGGATTAGTCAGAAATGCAGATTCTCAGGCTTCACGTCATCTACTAAATAAGAAGTAATAACAAGATCTCTAGGGGATTCCTATGCACAATGTTAAGAAATCTTCATTTCACTCTGACCACCTACTATGAAGCCAAGTACGGAGCCCTGGAATTTGTCCTAGCTGGGACGGGATGGGCAGGATGGTCACCCTCCCCCCCCCCCC
>NW_007726644.1:11426-18097 GCF_000696425.1 Galeopterus variegatus | reverse complement strand
TGGAATTTGTCCTAGCTGGGGCGGGATGGGCAGGATGGTCCCCCCCCCCCCCCCCCAAAAGGAGCACAGACCTGCACCTGAGAGCTCCCCTCTCCAGGAGGCTCTGGTGGTCAATAGGTCAGTGGGAGGGGTCCTTCCCATGCCCTTGGGAGAAGCTCCTTAGAGAGCCACCTTTTGCCTCGGGAGTGTGTGTTATCCTCCAAGTATATTAGAGAAAGAATCAGATTTCAGAACAACTAACTAAGAGAATGAAAACTTAAAGGGCACCATGAAACAAAAAGGAGAAACTGGGGAGTTACTTTAGCAGCAGGTGGGCTGGCTCCAGAAAAGAAAACTCTGGGTCAGGCCTCTCTCTCTGCCCTGCCAGGTCACACAGGGCCTTACGGTTCTAAGAGGGATCCCTCCTGCTCCGCAGCCCAATTTTACTCCCAGAAATTTCTGGGTTCTCCATCAGCCCTCCCTGCCTGGAACATGGAGGTGAAGAGGCCTCATTATTTTCTGGTTTATTTTCTGGTTTATCAGGGGGTAATGACTGCTTTTAGAGGTTTGAGGAGCTTGTTCTTGGTCTTAAAGCAAACGCTTTAGGTGGACCTTCGATATACACATATAATTGTAAGTGCATATGCACATTTGACTTAAAAAAAACCCCAAATACCTAATGAACAGTCAAGAATCTGGTTTATTTTCTGGTTTATCAGGGGGTAATGACTGCTTTTAGAGGTTTGAGGAGCTTGTTGTTGGTCTTAAAGCAAACGCTTTAGGTGGACCTTCGATATACACATATAATTGTAAGTGCATATGCACATTTGACTTAAAAAAACCCCAAATACCTAATGAACAGTCAAGAAGTTTTAAAAAGAGTTCTGCTCGAAAAGCTTATGACCTGATGAGAGGACAAGGGTAGCTAAGAGCTGTAGAAGAATGTTTGCTTCTTTGTGAGGCACAGGCTTGCAGTCCTCGCCTGGTGGGTCACATCAGCCACTTGGGGCTCCTGCCTCCAAGTGCTCATCAGTTGTTTTTAACTATTTTCTTTGAACTCCAGGGCCTTGGCTGAAATCAGATGGCAGACTGCAGTCTATGGATTCTTTTACCACATTGTCATCTCCCCGAGCAATCTGCACTTCTAGGTTAAGAAAGACAGCATCCTTTTCCTTAAAATTTTTAAATAACTTATTTGTTTATTTATTTATTTATTTATTTATTACTTATTTATTTTAAGAATTAGACAGACAAAGACAGCATCCTTTTCCTTAAAATTTTTAAATAACTTATTTGTTTATTTATTTATTTATTACTTATTTATTTTAAGAATTAGACAGACTGTTAAAAGTGGAAACTAGGGCATTTTTCTTCGATGGTTAATACCTGTCTCCACCAGCCCCAAAATAGATTTCATCACATAGCAACTCTTCTTCAAGGCTGCTAAGGGCTGTTAGAGCTGAGGAGAAGAACGTGAAAAGGAATCTGTGTGTCCCTAGAAAACATCTCTCGTGGAAAGATGCTTAGGTGAAGGATGAAATGAGACCCTGCCTGCAGTAACAGCCCCTCTTCTGTGGGAAATAGCTGTACTTACACTGGAGAAGGATTATGGCCATGTGCTTGTACAAGTCTGGGAATTCATACTCCAGGTTTCCTTCCTGGCATGGACATGGAGTGACTTGGGCAATTCACTTTCTCATGTCATTTGTAAGATGGTGATAAACGTGTCACACATAGATCTATGTTATACCTTCATTGTGACGGGCTGAATATCTGTGTACCCCCAAAATTTATATGGTGAAATCTAAATCTAATTAGGAAGCAGGGCCTTTGGGAAGTGATTCAGTCCTGAAGGTGGAGCCCTAATGAATGGGATTAGTGCCCTTATAAGAGAGGCCCCCGAGAGCTCTCTAGCCCCTTCCACTGAGTGAGGACACAGTAAAAAGGCACCGTCGATGAACCAGGAAACAGGTTCTCACCAGGCACCAAATCTGCCATGCCTTGATCTTGGACTTCAGCCTCTGGACCTGTGAGAAATCAGTGTCTGTGGTTTATAATCCTCCCGGTCCACAGTACATTGTTATGGCAGCACACACAGACTAAGCCACCAGATCATTTTCCTTCTCCCTTTCCCTCAGCGGCCTCTCTTTTCCTTTCAGAGCAGCAGTGCCCATGCCTGCAATGACACCATGACTGACACAGCACTCCATATGAGGACGAGACTGAATCAGGACTTCCCACCTACTCACTCTGACCATCCCCTTGGGGTCCAGCTCCTCAGATGCTTTAAGAAGCCAGCAGAGAAATCCTCGCCCTCTCTGCACATCCAGCAGTCAGGCATCAGAGTCCATGGGGCAGCCTGTGAAGGGCTGCCTTGGAGCAAACACCGAGCTCCTCGGCACCCTCCCGCACTGCAAACTGAGCAGGTCCATGGGGTGGTATGCTGAGCATCAGCACAGAGGCACTGCAGAGAGTCTTAGTTTTATCTACATTCCCATACTCATTAGGTTATTTTACAAAAGGTAGGTAAAACATTTTAAGCAGGAAAATGTAAGCATGCAGAGCCTGAGTTGGTGTATTCTTAACAGAAATTTTCACATTTGAATGTAATTCATGAATGAATATTAGATGTGAGTGTGGGTTAGGCTGGTTCCAGTTAACTACTACTAAGAATGGTTTTCAGTTAAAACCGTGCAGGATGATCATTTTTATTAAGTACACAGCACGTTATTATTTTATATCCCCAACAATCTGAACCTTGGAAGCTTCGATGAGTGTATCCTGTATTTCTAGCTTGCATTAGACCTTACAACAATTTTTCCCTAATTCCTTTGGTGACCCGACTGCTTATATTTATATCATTAGATTGGGTAATGGAAAACAGCTAAAAAATACTGGTCTATAATTAATGAGAGGAAGAATTTTTTGGTTAAAACTCCATAAGCATTGGATTGAGAAAGACTTAGGTTCAAGGTCAAATTCTGCCATTTGCTGTCTATATGAACTTTAATAGATCATTTTTTGTGACTCCTGAAAATAGGACTAATCAAAAGACCCATCTAACTGGTGGTTGTGAGTTTGATGGAGATAACGGAAGGAAAAATGCTGGGTAATGAGGAAAACATTACAATCAACTGTCGATTAATGCAAAAAGATGGTTTGTACCATCTTTTTATCACTGTGACATATTGCCACAACACAAAAGATTCTTGTATACAGGGACATCTGTAGCATTTTCTTGTGTTCAGTATTAACACTGCTCAGTGTTTAAATATACCAAGGACCCTAAATAGTTGCATTCCAAGCCACAATGCTCAGCTCCCTGTTTCTGGACAACTGCCCCCCAGGGCCTCTCCACTCCCCTGGCTGAGTCTCTCAGTGATGCTGACAGCAGGTGACCTGCCTGGCCTCTCACCAACTGGTTAATGAGGATGTGGTAGGGAGGTGTCCGTTCAGCGGTAGAGTGGGGCAGGGGACATATATATTCATTCCCTTCCGGCATCACCCCACGCAACTCATGGAAAACTCAGAGCTCTTAAGAAAAGAGGGGCTCCTTGTCCTGTTTGGTCCTGTCCTGCCCAGTCTCCAAGTTTGTGGCAGCAGCTCCAAGTGGGTCGTGGCCTGAGCACAGTCCCTGGAGTGAAGCCCCCTTGAGAAATCCACTGAACCTCAAGAGGGACTCTCATTTGTCCACTGGGGAGCTGACTTCTTGGGGACATGTGATTACGGAATTGACTTGGTGAAGTCCCATCTCAGAACATGGTGTCTGCTAGGAAAGACAAGTCTCCAATGCCAAGATATTATTAAAATATGATAGGAGTTGCACAGTTTCTCTGTGCTCCCGTTTTCTCATCTGCAAACGAGGCAGTATCACCTGCCACAGTGTCTCTGTGAGAAACCACTGAGCCCAGGAGGGGGTGCAGCAGGTGCTGCTGTACTAGATGCTTTCTCAACTTGGTAGCTCATTCCTACACATCCTTTTCTTTTCCCTCTTTTAAAGCTCACTCCTCCCCATCCTTGTTGCCCCTCTGTAACCCTTAAGAACCTTGAGGAACTTGGGCTTCCTCCAACATTTCATGCCATGACCCACCCCTGTGTATGTCAGCTGCCTCCCAGTACCCCACCTTCAAGCTTTGTGCATTTCCTCCACACCCACAACCTTGACCTTTGTCTCACCTGTAGAATGCACTCAGGACACGCCCCAGACCTTCCCATTATGAGGGACTGCTCTGTCTCTTTCTCATGTCAGAAATTTCCCTTTCTGATGACACATTCTGCATTCATTCCTCTCGGCTCTGTCCTCGCCCTCTCTGGGCATGTCATTCTTTCAGTCACCTCCATTCTCCTGGCCCTTCAGCCACTTCTCATCTTGCTTCTCTCCTTCCAGCCCAGGGCATAGGATTATACTGAAAAACTCACTCTCTCTTCTTCTACCAATATCCTTCCTAACTCAACAAATATTTACTGAATTGTAACATTATTCCAATGATCTCTTTCCACCTCCTTTTCTTGCACCTTTGCATCCACTTGGGTCATTTCCTCTCCTTCGCTTAGCCACCACTATATGCCCACACTTTATGAAATCTAAGGTGATATCATAATAAAATGCACCACTATATTATGCACCATGGAAAATAGAAAAAAAGCTGCCAGTTAAAACAGTAAAATGCCTTCAATTGTAAGATGCACTCTGCTTTTGGAGCTGCTAAAATATGAAAATGTATGCATCATATAATGTAAAAAGTAAAGATATGTTATAGATGAATGCAAAGATAGTTCCTAATCTTCCTTTCCTTTAGATATTAAATTTCTTGAAATAGACTGAGCTGTCAATCCTGTCTTCTTACTTCCCAGATATTCCTTATCCCATTATAATTTGGCTTCATCTAATAAAACTGCTCTCTTAAAAACCAAGAGTCACTTTACAATGGCTGAATCTAATGCCGTGCTTCAGGCCACAGCACAGGGTGCCACCGCTGACCATTTGTCCTTGAAATTCTCCCCTTCATTCTGAGACCTTTCTGGTTCCTCATAAGATGTTGGTTAATCTTTCCCAGTCCTCAGATTTTGGTTTTCTCTTACCGGCCACTTACCTGTTTGAGTTCTTGGTGGTTGCACCTGATATACTCGCAGCCTGTGACTCCTCTTCCATTGGAAACCACTGCATCAGCACCTCCCCCAGGAGCTCCTGTGAAGGTCCTCCTTTAGCACTCATGTTGCTAAATCCAACCATCATCACCTTCTCTGACCTCCCAGTGGCATCTGGCTGCAGTGGTTATTTGTTCCTCTGTAATCATGTCCCTTCTGTGCTGCATGGGAAGCGCTCTCTCCTGAACTACCAGCTCTTACACTGGTGGCTCCTTCTCAGTCTCTGGACGCACAGACACCCCAGGCTCTGTCCTCCCAGTGCCATTCCTGGGCGATCCAGTCTAGCCCCATTGCATGAAGCTGTGCCCGTCTCTCATTTACAGACTCCATATTCACATCTGAATCTGGCCTCCCTCGTGGAACTCTAGACGCGCCTACCCCATCGCCTGCTCGGCATGGCCATGGGTGTCCAGTTGGCATCTCACACTTGTGATGTCCAGGGATAAATTCCTGATGTCCCCAAACCTGCTCCTGTCACAGTCTTCTCCATCTCAGGAAGGAATAAGGCTGTCTTTCTTGTTCCTCAGGCCCCGAAGCAAGAGGCTGTCCTTGATTTCTGTCCTTATGAGTTCTGAGTTCGTGTTCTCCCTGTACGCAAGCAGAATCTGCAGCTGTCCCACTGGTCCCTCTGTCAAGAACACTCTTCCTCCAGACTTCCTCATGCTCATTCCTTCACATCCTTTTTGTTTCTCCTTGAGGGCCATATTCTCATGTACCCTGACCATGCCTATAAAAAATAACAAGCATTCCCTTCCCTTGTTGTATTATTTTCTACCACAAGTATTGTGGTAGCATACTGCCATAGACTGGATGCCCCCCAACCTCACTGAAGATTAACTCCCACTGTAACTGTTGAGGGTGGAAAGTCCTATTATGGTAACTGAAAGATGGAGCCTTGAGAGGTGGTTAGGCTGTACTAAGATGCCGTAGTGAATGGATTAATAATAATGGACATGGATGTGGTTCTTAGGGCTTTAAAAGCAGAATACATGAGGAGCTCTTTCTCTCTCTGCTCCGCCATTCTTGCCATGTGGGACACCTGGGTCGTGGTCACCACCACCAAGACCCTCACCAGATGTGCTCCCTGGACTTTGGACTTCCCAGCCTCTGAAACTGTAAGCAGTAAATTATGTTTTCTTATAAACCACCTAGTTCCAGATATTTTGTTATGAGCAACAGAAAAAGACTAGTACACATACTGTATATTCACTTATTTAGTATCTCTCTCCCCATTTGTATTTTAAGCTGCCTATAACCGCAGTTCTTCCTGTTCAGTTTACTGTCATGTATATTCACAGCACCCAGAATGGTGCCTGGCACATAGCAGGTGTTCAATAAACATTTCTTAAAAGGATGAATAAATTCATGCTATTATACTGCAGAGCTCTTCATTTCCTGAAAACTCTCACTGCTCACCTATTTTAAATCTGTCCTTGCAGTTTTGAATGTGTTCAAAGACAGATTTGAAAACTTCTCAAATCTGATCTGAGTCTGTGATTCCAACCTGGAATCAGAACAGTTTAATCCCAGATCTACTCTTCTTG
>NW_007726644.1:0-9106 GCF_000696425.1 Galeopterus variegatus | reverse complement strand
AATTGTAGTCCTTTATGTTTTGTGCCCTAATAGAGCACTGAGAGGGAATGGCGGCTCTCCACTCAGTGCACCTCACTGCTCCTCAGAGCACGACAGAACAGCAAAATGGGAAACCTTCTCATCCATGCCAAGGTTTTACCATCCTCGTGTCTGAATTTCTAAAAGCCTATGTTTTGTCTCCCACAATGCCTTTTATGAAACACGTTACACAGCAGATGGCATTTAGTCCATGATATTTAAAATTCAATAATTCAAATCCTGAGCTTTTTATAGAAATGGAAATAGAAACCTGGGTGTGAAGACACCATTTTTGGAGTTTTTAATTTTTATATTTTGAAATGTTTTCATCAAAGTTCTCAATTGTTCCTCATATTTGAAACTGTTTTCTTCCTCAATAATTAAACACTGCACCATGACCAAACAAAAAAAAAAAAAAAAAAGAAAGAAAAATTCAGAAGCGTTTGGAAAACAGGCATCCAAACAAACCAGAATAGATTATAAATGTGTATGACTAAGAAAAAAGAAAAAATAAATAAATTTTTAAAAAATCGGGAATAACAAAGCAAACTTCCTGCTTTCTAAATTGTAGAAATACGTGCACACAGCTCGTGTGCTAACCTCTCCGTGTCAGGGAAGATTCCCCAGTGCACTCGTCTCTCTCTCCTGTCCCTTCCTTTCTCCTTGTTTTCAAACAAGTTCCTGACATGTAAGCCAGATGTGACTCTGGTTCCTGTCTCTGTGATCAATCTCTTATCCACTTACTGTCCATCATTCGTATTCATTCTAAAATTCACAGGGCTCTTCTGGCTTAAAAAAACTGACGGAATAATAATTCAGTTATCTCATTAATTCCATACTTTCAATCTGGAAAGACTGCCTATACCAGGAGGGAGCATACCTTTGTGAAGACATACTAAGAATCAAAACAATATAAGCATTAGAGGAAATTGTTTAATTTTTACTTCAAGACCATTAAATTGATCATTCTTGTCAGTTACTATAATTATCAAGTGATAGTTTATCTATTAGTTTTCTAAGTCTCAGCAAGGATAATTGAAGTCTTAGCTGGCCGTTTTTTATTCCATGTACCTCTCTGTCCATCAGGACACATCAGGGTTCAGAATTATGACCTTATCAACTCTCTGGTGGCAGAGTGTTCTCCTAAATGTCCACGTTAGGAGGGGACGGGCACATACCTAGATTTCCCCAACCCAGCTGCAAGTTATGTTTCCTATCCCCACTCCCTCCTTTCCCACCCCAGCCAGAGGGAGGTTTATAAATACACATTTATGTTTGGTCTTACACCATGTTCCCTGGGAACAGACTTGAAAGATGAGGTTTGCATTTAGTATTTCCCCCCAGTGGCTTCAAGATCAAAGCTGCGGGGGTCAAGGATGTAAGGAAGTAGAAGGAAACAGAGTTCAGGCAGAGGAAGAAGTTGAACTGGAGGCACTTGGTCCCATGGGAACCCATGCTAGGATGGCCCTTCCATACTTCTGATTCGAAGCCTTTGTACCTTAGCATTAGCCAGTTATTGGATACAAGTTGCCCCTGGTAGGGTACATGTCCTTGTACAAGGTGGTTCTCTGTAGCTTGGAGTGTCTACCAGAAGGGAACAAAATTGACTACTGTCTCCTAAAAAGTTTCTGGTAAACAGGAGATCTCTGAAGAGTGGGCATCTCCATAATTCACCAGTGCATGCATTTCACACGTGCATACATACATAGACACATGTCTTTATATGTGTACATATGTGTGTATACTATATACATATACAGAATCATGTATGAAATGAATCCACCCTCATATAAATTGTTTATACTGTTGTGTAATATGAATGTTTTCTAGAAAAAAAAGGAGGAAATAGAAATGATCACATGTGCTGTGGATTTCCTTAACTGTTCCATACACCGCCTGCTTGTAGTCCCCATGTCCACAGTGGCTGCTGAAAGGCACTCTCCTCCTGTGGCCTTGTGGGCTGCAGCTCTGCTCAGCACAATGTAATCATTCATCACACGTTCATGGCACTGACAGATGTGGTTGAAATGACGTTGTGGGAAGAGGAACATTTTTATCCCAGCTTAAAGAATATTAATAATAATTCACAACGCAGTTGTTCCTCAGTCATGGCAACTCAGTCTCTGGACTGGGAAAGTCAACTGCTCGAGGCTTCTCTCTGTGTCCCCTGGCCTGCTCTGGGCCTTGGCCCTTTCTTCTGTCCTGTACGTGGATTTGCTGTGACTCACATTGTGCAGAGCAGCCATTTCTCTGACTTTTAGTCTGGAAGTATGGGCTTGCCTCAGCAGAGAACAGTAGACTGTTCATTCCTATTCCATCGCTAGCTGACAATTTAATTTGCTTTCCCCAAACCATCTGTCTTACCTCTCACTCTTTCTAGACGACCTCTTTAGTGATAATTACATCTTTGTAGTCCCCAGACATGCTTTGTTCCCATCACGAATACCACATAAAAATATGTAGGTTGGAGAGATTCCTTTGTCCTGTCGAAGGTCAGATTTTTCCTTTGTGAGAACTGTAGAATTAGTAGAGTTTCATCACTCACAAGTAGAAATACAAATGCCTTACAAGGAGATACATACTATCATTGAATTGTGATTTTAAAGCACTGAAGTGGTGTTGATATAATCACAGTTTTTTGAAAAGATAAACAATTTGAAATGAATTCAGTCATCAGCCTCAAGGCAACTTTACATAATGTTGAGGAGCTTGAACTTGGAAGCCTGACTGCCTGAATCCCAGTCCTACTCCCACTGGCTGTGTGAATTTGGGCAGGTTACTTTACCTCTCTGAGCTTCAGTTTTTTCAAGTGCAAAAGGGAAATAATAAGAGCCCCTACCTCATAGGGTCTTTTTGAGGATTAGGTGAATTCATATATATAATGTGTTTAGAACATGAGCTAGCATATAATAAGTACTGTGAAAATATTAGCTAATTTGAATGATGAACTGTTCTAACAAGAATTAACTACACCTTTTTACAGGAGCTTTGAGGCCTTGATATACTTAGATATCTGCTCACACTTCTTACTACTTTGAGTATCTCAGTGACAGCATAGATCAAATAGACACAGAAAAAAACTAGTACTTCTTCAGTACCTAGAATGTGCTATCACATGCCCATCACAAGTGAACATTTATAGCAGTCATCCCTGCAGGTGACGAAAGGGGAAATAAGATAAAGCACAGATTCGCAAACCTAGGACTCTAAAGTGACTTCATCAGGTGATCTTGAGTAAGCAGAGGCAAAAGGAAAGAATATTTTCCATACCTGTGATTCTTTGGACATCCTTGGTCTCTGCTCCATCACAAATTTCCCAAGCCTTTATCAAGTCATTGATACAAAAAGAGAAAAGGAATAAAGCCATGAACTTTGCACCAAGTGTGCCTCGTGCTTCATATATTATAAAATTTGGTAAATAAAATACTTCGCATTTAGTTACCCTTTCTGTCCTTTGCCCATAGTAGGGATGATCCTTGGTTTTGAAACCCAGAGGCGTGGCCATGGCCGAGGAACTTCCTGAGTTTGGTGTTTGTGTCTCGCTGCTGTTGTTTTTGGTATTAGCAAAATGTGCGCTAACCACTTCATACGGTAAATACAAAGAGAAATTAGACCCCACACCCCGCACTGCCCTGGTGGGCTTCAGTTTTGCTTGTTCATCTGCTATTGCTCTGGTGACAGAATCTGTCTCTTTCTTCGGAACTACCTGTCCCCGTTCTTAATCCATGCATTTTGCTGACGTTGATGTCAGCTCCAGGTGGGTGCTTCAGTCCTGGCCAGAGTTAGAAAGTTTTCTGTCCTGCAGCCCAGACACATGGCTCCATGGGCCAGTCCAGGCCAATCCTGGGACTGCAGCTGAAATTACTGGGAACATAGAACACATTTTTACTAGAATTTCTAATTGCGAGGAGAATAAAGACCAGCATTGTCGGTGGTCAGCTATGTCACACCACGAAGAGAGTTTAGATTGAGACAATGACAGGAGCGTTTCCTCTTCAGGTTCCAGCCGTGACCCAAGACACTGAATTCCCCAGGTGTCTGGGAGCCGCAAAGTGCCCACTGTTCTTTCTCTTTACTTATGCTGGCTTGAATTAGGTTTCTATCACTTGCGACCAGAGAGGCGTGACTATCTTACCCCTCCTGTTTCCCTTTGAATCCTTCAACATTTAGGGGTTGAGCCCCCATCTCATTCACATGAAGAATTATGCAGGGATCTAAAGCCATTGTAACAACTGGTCCCCTGAATTTCTGATTTATAAATAATATCATGATATTTATTTCTGCCTCATTCTTTCCTTTCTTTAAATGTGATTGTAAGAGATTCTTTGGATGAGGCGTGTCTACTTCATAAATGAAGGACGGTAGGCTGAACAGCTGAACAGGACACAGTCTTCATTTAAAACTGTGTTTTAGAGATTTTAAAGGGCTACTTAAACCCGCCCACTGATTTAGCTAAAATAGTGAAGTTCTGTGTGGGCTGAATGACACTGGTTTATTGCTGGTATTTGTGTAGTCTGCATGGGTTTTGTGGTACTTTGGGATACTCTGCAATGCCAGGCATTTTTCCTTGGGCTTGTTAGGCTTATGAGTCCCTGCAGTTTGCTAAGGAAAGTGGAGAAGGACATATGGAGAGAAAGTGGAGATTTTGCCTCTATCTATCTATCTACCTACTTGTCAATCATTTTTCCACCTAGCACCTTCCTCCCTTCCTTCCTTCCTTGCAGAGAATGAGCACTTACAAAGATCCAGGAGAGAAGCTTGGCCAAAAGAGGTAAAGGTCCACTGAGGGGCACCAATGAGAGGTGACACTCCAGGTTCTTTTCCAAATGCAATTGGATAGGAAGTGGAGTCATTTCCACAAATGGGGTTGGAATTGAATGTCTCCCAAAGGTATGGTGAGAATAAGGCTGTGTTAACTAGTGGCCAGCTCGGGCGTTGTCTGAGGACAATGCAGACCAGCTGTGGAAGCCCCAAAGGACAGTTGTATCTATTCATGTAACCAGAGCTCCAGATAAGATAAGGGACACAGTCATTTCCTCAGAAAGTCCCCACATGTGCCCCTTAAACACTGCTTTCTGCCTGCATTTGGATTTTGTACAGGACAATTATGCCGCACTACTTCTTGTCTTGCTCCTTCCATTGACAGTGATGTACCCGAGATGCATCAGGTGGGATTCCAGTACTCCAGTGTGCGTGCCCAACAGTCTGTGCATCCAGTCACCACTCGGTGGACACTCGGTTCAGGTGGGGCGCTGATGCATGAGCTCAGGTACAGCTTATTCTCACCTTGAGACTCTTTAGTGCCGTGGCTGTTTACCAGACAGGCACTCAGCCTAGTCTATGGATTGGGTAAGAAAACTTTAAGCTGCATCTGAAAAGACAGGGATGTTTCAGGTGAAGAGAGGATGCAGAGAAAATGTTTCTGGCAGAGGCACCAAAGTGTTCCAAATCCCAAGGCTTGACAAGTCAAGATATATTCCACAAACTGGAACAGTCAGTGAACCCAGAGCATGGCATGTAAAGGGGAACTCGAGAAGGTGAGGACGAGCACCAGGTCATGACAGCCTGGTACTGGAGGCATATCCAGACATTTGCACTTTATTCTGAGGGCAATGAGAAGCCACTAGAGTTTTTAAGCAAGGAAATTGTTTGGATTTTCCATTATAAAAAACACCAATTTATAGTGTTAATTTCTGTGGTTTTGTTTGTTTGTTCATTTTGGTTTTTCCCTGCTATTTTCTCTGGATGTACAATAAGGGTGTTTTTCTTTTCTTTTCTTTCTTTTTCTTATGGATTGAATTGTGCCTCCCCAAAAAGAGATATTTTGAGTTAGGATACCAGCACCTTGGAATGTGATCTTATTTGCAGATAGGGCTTTACTGAAGTAACAAAGTTAAAAGAGGCCTTTACTGTGGGCCTAATCCAATATGACTGGTACACCTATAACAGGAAGAAATTTGCACCCAGAGACAGACATATACACATACAGGGAGAAAGCCATGTGAAGATAAAGGCAGAGATCAGGGTGATGTTCTACAAGCCGAGGAATAAAAGAGATTGCCAGCAACCACCAGAAGCTAGGAAAGAGACATGGGACAGACCCACACCCTCAGGAGGAACCAACCCTGCAGATATATTGATCTTGAACTTCCAGCCTCCAAAACTGTAAGACAATACATTTCTCTCGTTCTAAGCCACTTAGTTTGTGGTGCTGCATTATGGTAGTCTCAGCAAATGAATACACTTCTTCCTTTCTTTTCTTCCATTCCTTTTAATTATTATGACTTGAGAAGAAGACACTCTCACTAATGCAGATTCCCTGAAATGATGATCCTTACTCACAATTATTTCTAGAAATTCCTGAGTTATTGGGATAATGCCAGGTCCTTGGAGGTTCCACGTGTTTAACACACAGTTATTTTTACTTTTAGGTTTTGAATTGCTTTGGAGAAAACATGGAATGTTTCTAAGGTATGAATATGTTTAGTGCTTAGATGTGGTGAGTGCTTTTCCAGAACATGTGGACACCTGGGGCTACACACCTGGAAGTGGTATTCAGATTCTTAATCTTAAAACAGATAATTTGAGGACTGGGATCACTTCTACAATATTCTTAACCACTGACTGTTGAACCAAAAATTTAGTTTTAGTTCCCCAACTAAAAATTCTTGAGAAGAAACTGAAGCTGTGTTGAAGAGTTCAATTTCATCTTCAGAGAATTTTAGCCATTATAGAAAGTCCTTCCTCATATTAGCCAGAAAATCTATTTTTGTCCACACTGTATCACTACTCCAAGTTCTGATCCAGTGTTGCCATGGCTACCTGCCAGGTACTGGAAGACACCTGTCACATCCTTCTAAAATTTCTCTTTCTGAGATCAAAAAATTAGACTTGAGTCATCTTTTGTAATACAGTTCTTGTTCCCCCCTTATCTCTGTTTTTCTCTGAATAGGCTTTAGAGTCAGGGTTCCGATTAGATTGCATGTTCAGAGATGAACACGATACTTTGCCAGCTGACTGGTGGCACTCAGTGGAACAGACCATCACCTATTCTATTCTGGCTTCCATATTTCCATTAATACGGCTCTGGCTTAGTAATGAGTATGTTGATATACACAACTCAAAGTTGACTTAAACTGAATTCAGAATAGTTGCAGTGTAACCCAGATAGACACTCATAGTTAAATCTACTAAACAGTAACATCTAGCTAGAGTCTAGGAGGCAAAGCCTCCTCGTGCAGGAGGTAATGTCAGCTGCTATGTGCAGTAAAAGCAACTTCCTCATTTAGTACCCACCCTAAAAGTTCTATTTTTACCAAAAAAAAAACACAACAGGCTAACACCTGGATGTCTGATAGAACTTTCTGCATGTTTGGAAATTCTCCAGATCCACACCTTCTGTATGGTAGCCACCAGTCACAAGTGTCTGTGGAACACTAGAAATGAGACTGAACTTTAAATTTACTCAATTTTAATTAATTTAAATTTAAATAGCCATATGAGGTCAGTGGTTACTGTATCAGACAGTGCAGGTATATAAAACAACTCTGTCACCAAAAGGGAGTAGGGTGTGAATGCTAGGGGTTGAATGTGTCCCCCAAAATTTATGTATTGAAAACCTGACCCCCATTGTAAGAGTGTGAAGAGGGTGGGAAATCCAGTTATGGTATTTGAAAGGTGGAGACTTTAAGAGGTGATTAGATTGTGAGGACTGTGTCCTTGTGAATGGACTGACTCATTCATGGAGTAATGGGCATGGTTCTGAGGGCTTTACAAGGAGAGCGGGTGAAGAGGTCAGCTCTCTCTTGCTCAGCCCATTCATGCCATGTTTACCTTGCAATGCTGTAGATTTACCACCTACAAATAAGGCCCTCACCAGATATGTTCTCTGGAACTTGGACTTCTCAGCCTCCAAAACTCTAAGAAATAAAGTTCATTTATTTTTAAATGATGCAGTTTTAAGTATTCTGTTGTAAGTAACAGAAATGGATTAATACAGTGGGGTTGATGAGAATGTTGGAGCAAAAGAGACAGCAAGACAGGGAGAGAAATAAAACGTTTCTGAGAGATTCAGCTTCAGGCCAATTTTGTGGAACACACATTGGTGGAGAATGACCTTCATCCCCTGTTTTGAATAGATCTTTCCAGCACATTAGGAAAAGCATCACCATCACTATACAAGTAGAGTTGGTAAAAAATGTCAGTTCTTAAAGTGAGACAAAAAACAGAGCTTCCTTATGGTTAAACCAACTGCCCTCACCCAGGGAAAAAGAGGCCAGTCTGATGTGGTCCTGGATACCGAACAGTCTGGGATCAACAAAAGGTCTCCAAGAGGCAATGAGAGACAAAGCCAAAAAGGTCAGAAGGCTGCCGTAGGAGCAGGCAGGTGTGTTTCCCTCTTCCCTACCTGCTTAAGAGTCTCTCATCTTCCTGGTGAGAGAAAGAGAATAAGGAGAAGAGAGTATTAGTGCAAAGGGCACTGGGCCAGGCACTCCACACATGTTATTTATTAACTCCTCCCAGCAGTCCGGCAGTGACAATTATCCCTAGCTAGCAGACATTGAAATTGTCCCAAAGGCTGCCTCCAGTAACCCTTAGCCATGGTGGGATCAGAAATGAGGAGAATCTTGTCTCCTTGAGGGCCAAGAGGGAAGGATCTTTGTTCGAATCTCCATAAAGGTTTGTGAAATTTTCATACCAAAAAAAAAAGAAAGATTGAGAAATGTAGTGAAACAATAACATTAATAACATTAATAAGCATTATCACTGAGTGTATGCTATGCAACAGACATGCTAATCTCTTTACCAGCATATTTCATTTATTTTTCATAGATATATTTGAATTAAGTAGTATTATCATTTTATATATGAGGATAAGTGTATGTAAACTGTCTAAGGTCATGTATATGTTAAATAGGGAGCATGGATTTTAACCCAAATTTATTTAACTCTAAAGTTAAAGTTTGTATATCTATATCTATATATGTGAATAAAATCTATTTCACCATAATTATATCTATGATGATAATATCAGTCTTAATATATTCTATTTTACATGTATGCATAGAACTATACAAGTGTTTATACA
>NW_007726643.1:628541-629213 GCF_000696425.1 Galeopterus variegatus | reverse complement strand
ATCCAACACTCATTCATGACAAAGACCCTTTATAAATTAGGTATAGACGGAAAGTATCTCGCCATCCTCTTTTAAGAAATTGTCACAGCCTCTCTAAATTTCAGCAACCACCAGCCTGATCAGTCAGCAGCCATCAACATTAAGGCAAGACCCTCCACAAGCAAAAAGATTATGATTCACTGAAGGCTCAGATGATTGTTACCATTTTTTTTAGCAATAAAACATTTTTTAACTAAACTATGTAAATTCTTTTTTACACAATGTTATTGTGCCCTTAACAGACTACAACATATTGTAAACATAACTTTTATATGCACTGAGAAACAGAGAAGTTCATGTGACTCATTTTACTGTGATATTCACTTTGGTACGCTGGTCTGAAACCCATCCTGTAATATCTCTGAGGTATGCCTATATTTATTGTTTGCCCACAATATTGTGAATTGTTATAAAACATTTGAATCTTATTTTTTTTCTACAACTAAACATATATAGAAGTCCATCGAAAAGTCCAATATATTAATAATTTCCCATTCATTTACCATAGTCTTCAAGCTTATTTGAGTTCAAGTTTACTGTATTTTTCTCCTCCCCTCATTGTTTTCATACTTATCTTTTTTTTTTTTTTTTATTTTGTCAATATACACTGTATATGATTATTATGGCCCGTCA
>NW_007726643.1:608133-627653 GCF_000696425.1 Galeopterus variegatus | reverse complement strand
AGTCCCATTTGTTTATTTTTCCTTTGGTTGCCCGTGCTTTTGGGGTCATATTCATGAAGTACTTATCTTTACAGTAGTAACAAAAGTATGCTTCTCAGTTAATTCTGGTAAAATGTATGTCTTCAGCACTGAGTTTTTAACAAGCAAATAAGAACAGAAGTTATTTAGGATTCCACAATATCCTTTCTTAATTTTCATTTGTCAAGACTGTAAATTGATAAAGCTTTTAACACCAAACACTAAAGGTTTTAGTGAGGGAGTAGAGAAATTACGTTTCACTTTATTTTTAGTATTTTATAGTGCCACTGAAACAATTTCACTTCATCTGTGGAAATTAAGTGTTTAATGCTGAAAATAAGACAAATAAGACATGTAATATAAACATATTTTGTTGCAGCAGATATAAAGAAAATAAGACAAACGCCTACATACTCTTTTCGTGCCCTGAGTTTTAAGTGAAGATTAAGTATAAGAATATGATGTTAGACCACAGAGAGAATGTGAATTTTATATGGAAAAATTTTATGAAGCTCAAAATCAGCTCTTTTAAGGTTTTACTTTCTACTGCTTTTTCTGAGTAAACTTAATGTTGAAAAAAATAGCTACAGTTAGGATTTAGGAAAAATAAGTAAAATATTTTATTCTACAAAATTTGAACTTCCTTCCTGTTGCTTGGCCTCCCACATATTTGTCATTCCTTTTCCCCTGGGTGGCAGAGCTGCCAAAGATTACTCAAAGCCCATCTCTTCTGAGCAGTTAAAAACCCCAAAAGGGATTAATCTCCCAGAACCCTCAAGATAGTAGCATTCCTTCAATTTGGGAAATTAACCATGAATTGGGGTTCTCTTCCTGCATTTATTCTTCAGACGAGGATGTTACAGGAAGAGAACACAGGTGGGTTTTTTTTCCAAGTACATTTTAACAATAGGCATTCCATAATGCAATTTTTCAAGAAGTTAAGTTGATACACCAACCAAAGCTTGATTTTAGCAAACATTTTCTTCTTACAGCAATTTCCCAGTACCTTTCCATATCAATCAGTAACCTGTCTGTCTTTGAGCCAGCAACCTTGCTGTGTTACAACTTTTTATCTTACAACAGAGACTATATAGACTGGGGAAAATTTCCTGTCCTTTGCAAGGTCAATATCTGAAACTGCAAGGCTTTGGAAATCCAGGCCTGTAAAGTACATTTGTTTTTTGTGTACTTCACACCTTTCCCCAACAAAAATTGATTAAAGTATGATGATTAATTATAAACATCAAAATTTTGAAAAAATATCTCCTTGTAACTTAGCATGCATTAATTTAAAGACTTTCCTGTTGAGTCAGAGTTTGCATTTAAAAGGTATACTATGACATTTTTATTTCTTTTCTTGGTCACATAAGGTAACACAGTAATATCATAAAATAAAATAAGCATAATTGATTTTATTTCTTGATCATATAAGTTTAGATACATATTTCAGGTTTTCAGTGGAAGGTCAACCTGAGTTTTGTTTTATTGAAACATTTAGAAAAGATAGCACAGTATGAAGAATATTACTTGGTGCATAAATATGATGGCTATATTTAGTTTAGTGTAGTTCCCCCAAAATTTATTGCAAAATGGTTATAATTGACCCTCCTGATCATTGATTTAAATTGTGTTAATATGGAATGTAACTTTTTTAATAATTAAACATCTTATAATTTTTGTCAAATTTGAATCAGTTTCTTGAAAAAAAATGAAGTTCAGTTTAGTCAAAGATGTAGAATTAAATTAACATTGATAGCGATTTCTTTTAGATATATGTTCACCAAAGAATTCTTTTTTTTTTTCTTTTTTTGTCTTTTTTGTGACTGGTAAGGGGATCGCAACCCTTGGCTTGGTGTCGCCCGCACCGCGCTCAGCCAGTAAGCGCACTGGCTATCCTTATATAGGATCCGAACCCATGGCGGGAGCACTGCTGCGCTCCCAAGCGCTGCACTCTCCCAAGTGCACCACAGGGCTGGCCCATCACCAAAGAATTCTTGAAAATTCTACAATTAATTTAGGGTTTGGATATTCTAGCCTGTGAAGCATGAAGATAACATATGTCTCTCTGTGCATGCTTTCTGACCATTTTGAAAACACAGTATGTAAAGAATAGCTTTTGAGTATAAACCAGCATGCTTCCAAACCTCTTTAATACTTGAATTTTAGTTGTTCCTTATATACTGAAGTGGTGGCCTTATTTTACCTGTTGATCTTGAAGATAAAAGAGATGAAATTTAATGCACTTTATGGAACCATAGACATTACTTTAAAATTATTAAAGTGCATACTCTCCATGCCTATTCCCCTAAATAAGCTGCATACCTCTTTTTCTTTGGTTTCTGTTTAAGCTTGATTACATCTCTGCTCAATTACAGAAATGAGATTTTAATTGGACTTCCTTAATTGGAAGTTTGTTGGATGCAGAATACAACTGCTCACTTGTTCCTTAAGAGTCAATTAGGTCTGATCTATGTGAATACAGTGCAAAAGAATGTGGAAAATTTGAGAGGTCTCTGCAAATATGATGTGATCCCTAATGCAAGTTTCTAAATTACAAATGAATCACAATAATTAGCCACATCTAACCTTTTCATGTTGTTGGTGTGTTTGTGTCTGGTAGTACTTAGAAGACACTTATAAATGTAAATGTTTTAGATTAATTTTATAAAAAAATAATGGCACTATAATTTATTAAAAATTGAAACATGCTCATTTATAAAACTTCAAATACTCAAAAAAAAGAAAAATTGTAGTAATTTTTCAAATTATATATATATTCTATATGTGCTCTTTTTAAATTACAAAGCAATGCATTTACTTTTTTATGTAACCAATAAAATAAAGGGAAACATGAAATAGGAGAGCTTTAGGCAAATGCTTATTTTTAAAATCTTAATATTATTACTAAATTGAAAAATAAACTTTAAAAAACATTAAGAATTTGGAGTCATTTTGGCTTTAATACATGTTTATGTGTCAAATCTAGATGCTATATTTTGACACAGTTCTGTCTCATCATCGGGTTTATTCTGTCTGCATCATTCCTAATTTTTTTATTTAAAATTACACAATAAATTAGTTGGATTTTTAATCAAGTAGTTTTTGTTTGTGAATTTGATTTATAAAAAGGAAGCTGTGTTATCTCGATATTTTGTGCCTTAGAATATTTTCTCTTGTCTTTTTACTTGAAGACAAACTTGGCTGGAAATAAAATTCATGAAACATAGCCTTTCCCTCATAATGGGTAATTTGATGCGTAATCTTCTTGAATTGAATGTTGGTGTGTGGAAGGCTGAGGTCAACATAATTTCCATCACACTGTACATTACTTGTTTTGTCTCACTAATGTTACTTTGAATCGTTTTGATATACTCAATGTTAATGGCATTTAACATTTCATTTTACTTTTTTTAGAGAAAATGTGTCCTTTTGGTGTACACATTAAAATATTTATTTTAATAAAAATTTATTATATTTTACATTTAAATAGTTTTTATATTTAATTCATCTCCCATATTTATCATTCTTACAATCTCTGATCATTTTTCAGGTTTAGTGTCTTCCATTGTGTTTTAGTAATGATCTCAAGTCCTCTAACCATGTTCTGTTTTGTCCTTTCAGTCATGTCTGTTCCACTTGTGTGGCAAACATGCCTTATGTCTGAAATGTTTCTAATCCTTTTTGGTTTCTTGGATGCCCAGCAGCTCACAAATTATTTTCCTCTCCCTACTGAACTCTTTAATCTGTTCTTTAAAGCTTTTAAACTGAACATTAAATGGTTTTGTGTTCATTTTCCAGAGAACACATTTTGTTACTAATTTATTTAAGATAATGAAAAATTACTTGTTGGAATGCTTCCTCTCTCATGGTGTAGCTCCTCTTTTGGTGTACATTCTTTGTTGTGCGCATCTGTGTGTGCGTTTTATGTACAACTCACACTGGTTTCATCATCATTATTCAAAATTTTATAGTCGTGGTCACTAATTTTTTTGTGTGCATATTGTACTGGAAGTAATATTTTTTATGGCATTTGAAAGAAGATATTATGTGCATTACACAAGTGTTGAAGCGAGTGTCACTAACAGAAGGACATTTGCATATGGAGAGGAAAATTGATTACTAATTTTCTGATACTCAATAAATTTAAACATACATGAATCATTTTTTTAAATATTTAACTATTCTTTAACAAATAATATCATTTAAAATATGCTAAGTATTTCTAGACATTTAAGTGTATATTATAAACTTAATCTAATTTTCTTATTTCTACAGACAAAACCAATCACAATTTAATACAAGGGGTCTTCAAAAAATTTATGGAAAGATTAATATCTTTTAATTCTATTTTTTATGAAATTTTTAAAGTACCCTTGTATGGAAAAGATTTTCAATTCCTTCCAGTGCCTTCAATATATACAAATTTTTATTACCATGATAATAAAAGTTATTAGTAGTTAAATTTTTAAAAAAATATTAATATTGAAGACATTCCCTATTTCTTTAATAACTTTATATATGTCTATATCTACCTGAGGTTACATACATATTAGCAGACCATAAAGAAAAAGAGCACTGTGTCAAATCAGCCAAGGATGCTAGTTCTGGCCAATACACAGGATCTGATTTTATCCTTGAAGGGGATTCAAATGAAGCCAACATTCACTGGCTGAGTCCCTCCTTCCAGCCAACTGTCATTGCTAACTCAATTGGACTTTACAAATCCATGAATAATCTCAGATTTTGGTGTCTCCCCTTATTTAAACACCCATCATCTTCTAATCTGGGAATATTTTTGCTCAATTTAAAAGTTATTTCATCATACTTTACGAGTAATTTACAAGATGTTATTTATACTGATATTTCTGCTGTAAGAAAATGATGTACGATGCCTATGTAGTCAGTTCTTATCTCTGGATTTTTGGCAACTCATTGTAATAGTCTCACTTACCAGTTCTATATGTGTGAACACCAGTGTTTATTTTTCCTCCTGATTTTATACAGTGCCAAATATTTCAGAATTAGATGGTTTCCTACAGTTTCTTATAGCCACTATGTCTTACTTAAAGGAAACAAAAATTTATGTAGCAACCCTTAATTAAAAAGAAAAAAGTAAATTCTAATTAGGTTGCTATTGTATTTAAGCATATTCAGTTAGGGTATCATTCTTTTATATTTATAATTAACTTTTGTACATTTTGAATTAACTTTTCCATTTGTAATTATCATTATGCACCCAGGACTTTTCAAAGATAAAACAAGTTCCAAATAATTGTAATTATTATTCTTTTTGATGTTCCAGTTTTTCACAACTTGGCCAGTGGGAGCTCTTTTATTGGGCACATCTTTGATATTTTAAGCCTACTGTACATCTATTTTAAACGCATCTTTGTTTTCTGACAACAGGGTCTTTCAATCTGTTATTCATTTTTTCCTGCCTGAAGACCTTAAATCAGTTATTCCTCCCAATGGACAATATTTTGAATTGAGAAAGTCTTTTAGAAATGTAGCAATTTCGGGCCAGCCTGGTGGCACACTGGATAAGTGCGCCACTTGGGAAGCGCGGCGGTGCTCCCGCCCGAGGGTTCGGATCCCACATACAGACCGGTTCCCGCTCGCTGGCTGAGCGAGGCGCGGGAGCAACACCGAGGTTAGCGATCCTGTTGCCGGTCCCCGGTCCGGTACGGGGGCAACACTGAGGGTTGCGATCCGTTGCCGGACACGGAAAAGACAAAAAAGACAAAAAAAAAAAAAATTCTACAGGCTGTAAACAGGCTAATAAAACTACAGAGCTAAAAACATGTGCTACTGTTAAGAAAAAGGGAGAACGACTGTGAGGGCAGAGCCTTGGGTCTAGAGGCAGGAGCTGCAGTCCCAGAGGCATAGGCCAGAGCCAAGAGCCCAAAGGGCAGTGCCACACACCTAGATAACAGGGTATTAAACCAAAGAGAATTACTCTGACTTTGAAACCTAATGGGATTTGCCATGCTAGATTTCAAAATTGCTTGGGACTAGTGATTCCTTTATTCTCTCTATTTTCTATCTTTTGGAATGCAAACATCTGTAAATGTTATACTATGTCTGTCCCAACATGGCATTTTAAAAGCAGACAACTTATTTTCTAGTTTTACAGGCCAAAGATGCAGACAAATTTTGATCCAAGAAGATCATACCTTCTGTCTCACCAAAAAAAAAAAAAAAAAAAAAAAAAAAAAAAGAAATGTAGCAATTTGCATTACATTCAGGTGCTTGCGACAAGATCTGGGAATGGTATGTATTTAAGCAAGTTAGAGGTTTCTTTTCTCATACTGAAGAAGATTTTCAGAAGCCAGCAGTCTAATATTAGTTATGATATTAAATAGTTTTGTCTTCTTGTCACCTTCAGGAAAGTATCCCTGAGCAAAATATACCTAGCTAAGTACCATTTAAAATACATTCAATAATTGTAACAACTATTCAATATTTTTTTAAAGTTCACATGTTTCTGTTTATCTAAAATATCATTAGACAGTGTCAATACATGTATGCTGTAGAGTAGCTTTTAATTCTGATCAAATGGTAATTTAGCCTTTATAGTACTATAAGAAATTTTTCTCTTAAGAGAGAGCACACCCTTATCTCCAGTTCTACATCACTATTCTCATTTTTTATTAAATTATTTATCTCCTTCATTTGTTTTTATAGCTTTTATATTGCAACCATTTAAATTGTTGCTATCATTTTTATTTTATTTCTATGGTAAAAAATGAACTTCTATGAAAATCAGTCCATGTAATCTACCACATCAACAGGCTACGAAAGAAAATTAGCATGACCAAATCAATAGGTGCAGAAAAAGCATTTGATGAAACAACCCCTCTTATTACTGCTTTTAAGCATTGTACTGGCAGTCCTAGCTAGTTCAATACGACAAGAAAAAGGAAATAAAATATTTACAAATTGGAAAAAAAGAAATAAAACTGCTTTTGTTCACAGATGGCATCATTGCCAATGTAGGAAATCTAAAAGAATCAACAATAACAACAAAAACCCTCCTGAAATTAATAAGAAAATTATAGCAAGAAAACAGAATCCAAGGTGAATAAGTGGAATTTGAAATTAAAAAATTAAAAACACAATATCATGTATATTAGCACTACAAAAATTAAATCTAACAAAATATGTATAAGATATAAATGAGAAAAACTACAAAACTCTGACAAAATATATCAAAGAAGGATTAAATAAATAGCGTTATTCCATGTTCATGGATAGGAAGACAGTATTCTCAAGATGTCAGTTCTTTAAAGTGTGATCTATAGATTCAATGTAATCCCAGTCAAAAATCCCAAAAGCTTATTTTTTGGGTATCTATAAACTGACTTTAAAGTGTAAATGGAGAACAAAAGACCCAGAATAGTGAACTCAATATTGAAGGAGAAGGACAAAGTCAAAAGACTGACAATACCCTACAGCAAGATTACTATAAAGCTATAGTAATTAAGGCAGTGTGGAATTGGTGAAAGAATAGACAAATAGATCAATGGCACAGAATAAATAGCCCAGAAATAGACACATAATTATAGTCAAATGATTTTTGACAAAGGCACAAAAGCACTACAATACAGAAAATATACTATTTTTGACAAATAGTGCTGGAACATCTGGACATCCATATGCAAATAAATAAATAAATCTAAACACAGACATTACACCCTTCACATAAATTACCTCAAAGTGGATCCTAGGCCTTAAAGTAACATGCCAAAATATAAAACTCCTAGAAGATAAAATAGGACAAAACCTAGATGACCTTTAGTATAGTGATGACGTTTTAGATAAGACACTAAAGGCATGATCCATGAAATAAATAATTGATAAGCTGAACTTAATTAAATTAAAACTCCTGCTTTGTAAAAGACATGGTCAAGGGAATGAAATGACAAGCCACAGACTGGGAGAAATTATTTGCAAAATGTGTATCAGATAAAGAACTGCTACCCAAAACAGACAAAGAACTCCTAAACCTCAACAATAACAGAATAAGACAAGGAGTATATGGGAACAATTTGTCCTTCTCCTGAGTTTTGTGAAACTAAAACTGCCCTATAAAATGAAGTCTGTTTAAAAGGAACAAAATGCACTGTTAAATAGGCAATTTTATTTTCAAACAATTGTTTTTCATTTTCATGACAATGGTATAAAGACTGTATACTTAATAGATGAAAACAAAGACCCCCAAATAATATGTGCCTTAATTAATATCCATAATTTATTGTCTCTTTATTTACTTAATAAATATTCTATGATGCCTTTCTTTATATTAGGATTTTAAAAAAATATGGATTATATAATTTATTAAATTATTGTCTTTATAATTATTTATTGGGTGCCTACTAGGTACTAGAAAGAAAATAGACAGGGTCACTGCTCTCCTAAAGATTACTAGATTATAATCTTTACTAAACAAATAGACGTGGGTCTTGCCCTCATGGAGGTTAATTCATGATTAAAATCCTGTTTCCTCAATACAAAACTCTATGCTATTTTGTGTTCATACGAATATTTAAAAGATTTTATATCTGAGGCTTACCTTGTTCCCTATTCAACTTTTCAATCAACAGTGCATATTATGAGATGAAGTGACACAGAAGGCTGGATGTGGTTAAGATTGAGAACTTGGACATGTATATATATATATATATATATATATATATATACGAGGGGTCTTCAAAAAGTTCATTGATAGAGCTTGTAAAACCAAGGTGAAGTGTTCGGATCCCCATACCATCCAACTGCCAAAACCAAACCAAACCAAAACAAAACAAAATGAAACAAAACAAAAACTCATGGAAAGATTTGTATTATCTTTTATTTCTACTTTTTCATAAATTTTTTGAAGTACGCTTGCATATTTTGTACATAAAGAAAATAATGTACAGTTTTAAAATTGTATATGTGTAAAATTTTCTCTAATGTTTGGAAATGAAAAATACCAAATTATAGGGGTTTTTTTTTGTATTAGATACACACATGTGTAATAAAATAAAAACACAGAAAAAATACATACCAAATAAAATACTCCTTTCTATCCTAAAAGTGGTGGAGATAATTAGATCAGTGTGATTTCTATATATACACAGTAAATTTTGTCAGGTGTTGTTAGTTAGATTGTTCATAAAATATTTGTTGAGTGGCTACCATAAGTCACACTCTGTGCTAAGTGTTTGACATAGATCCATACACAAAACAGAGCAAGATGTTTGCTTTTGAGGAATTTATGTTTTGACAGGAACTTACTAAAGCCTTGTAATTGCTTGATATAATATTGTATTATATGTTAAATTAAATTATTTTGTTGATAATTAATTGTCTATCTTACAGCTGCCTTGTAAGTTTCATGAACTCAATCATTTTTATCACTTTATTCCAAATGGTTTGACAAATTCCTTGCTGATAATATGTATGGAATAATTTTTCATGGAAGGACAGAAGAGAAGTTAATTTATTTTAGAGCCTGTACCAAGACAGCTATCTTTGGGGTAAAAAAGCACCTCATTACAAGTTTTCAAATCAAATAACATAATCAGCCAAATATGTATAATCTAATTAATAATAATAGCAAAACTATAAGTCATTTGTTTAGTAACCTCAATGAAAGTAAATTACTATGTATTTACTAGTGCTATAATTTTTACATAATTTTTAACTAAGACACCTTAAAATATTTTGTTTCACGTGAGCATAGTATATAATTTATTGTTTTAAATAAATAAATATAATTTCCAAACAATTTATTTAAAAAGTATATAATGTTCTAAGTCAATTTTAATAGACTCTATGAGTTTACAAATGTAAGAAAATCTAAGTGTTGAGTAAGAGAAAAAATAGTAGCCTCTGCTGCACATATTTAATTTGTTAAAAGTCCAGTTTGAGGCTGCTTTTGTTTCTCATATCTATGTTCCAAAGGAGACATGATATTTTTCACGAATCTCCTCTGCAATGTCTCTTCTATAAGTTGAGTTTATGTTTAGAACTAGCATTCAGTTAGTATTCACCTGTGTGGCCACACAGGTATCCGTAATGATTGGTTATTGCCTCTACCACTCTGGTTGTTAAATATTTGAATATTATTATTATTAAACATATACATAGATATGCAAAATAATTTATCCTTTCTTAGGATTTGTCTCATCCGCAATCTTAAATTGTGGAAAGAAGGGTAGGCCACGCTCTTGGAATTAATACTTGATTGATCAAAGTGATGCATTTTTAATGAGTAATTATCACATTTGGTAGTATCTTGACCAATGCCAGGGCAAAGAACCCTCTGATCGATTGTATAATGGGAATGATTCTAATTGCAGTGGTGAAATAAAGCCTACATGAATTTCACTATTCTCTAAAATTGTCAAAAAGCAACTGGGACCTGAAGACTATATTATCCTCAGCTTCTTCACCAAGTGGCACTAGCAATAATTGCTACTTCAATCAGATTATGTTATTTTGCTAGAAAAATTATGCCATAACAGAACTGTATAATATTTTTGAGAAAAACTTGGTAGGAGGTAGGGGGTCACAGTAAATGCTTGAGAGGATGCAGAGAAAGGGGAATCCTCCTACACAGTTGGTGGGACTATAAATTAGTCAGGCTATTATGAAAAACAGTAAGGGGTTTCCTCAAACAAATACAGATGGAACTGCCATATGATCCAGTAATCCCATTCTGGGTATATACCAAAAGGAGTGGAAATCATCACGTCAAAGGAATACCTGCACTCCCATGTTTATTGCAGCTCTATTTATAATAGCCAAGAGTTGGAGTCAACCTAAATTTCCATTGACCATTGCCTGGATAAGGAAAATGTGGTGTATGTACTCAATGGAATACTACTCTGCCACAAAAAAAAATAATAATAATAATAATTAAATTCCGCCATTCACAGCAACAGGGATGAACTTAGAGAAAATTATTTTAAGTGAAATAAACCAGACACAGAAAGACAAATACTACACATCCTCACTCAATAGTGGGAACTAAAATAAAGAAGTAAAAGAAAGAAAGATTCATAATAATACACTAAACCTTCAAAAAAAATAGAGAGTGAGACTTCCAGTAAAGACAGCAGAATAGACGGTCCCTAGCATCACTCTCTCCCATTAAACAACCAGTTTACAACTATTAAAAAGCAATGATAGCCAAGCTTGGGCTGCTAGAGCTTGGGGGAAGAAGAGGAGAGATCTATGGGGTTAATGAAGACAGGAGAAGCCATGATGAGAGGAAAAAAGGACCACTCCAACCATTGTGGCCCCCAGCCACTTTAAGGCTGAAGTTGGTGAGCACACGGAGAAAGAGCTATCAAAAGCCATGGCTGCACCTTTCCTATGAAGTTGTTTGTAGGCGGCAGGGGAGAAGAGGGCCGTGGTGGCCCCCAAACCAGCAAGACTACTAACAAGGTTCCTACAGACCCACATAGGAGCAAGGGGCCACAGACAACTGAAAAAAGGAGCTACTCAGAGGCCAGTGAGTCATTGCAAGGGACCAGCACATGGGCCATCCCATGGGAAGTGTTTGGAGTGTGGGCAGAGAGGGAGACAGGCCCACCAGTGGGACACTGGGGCACAGCATGGACAGCTGATCTGCCCTCTAATCAGAAAAGGCCCACTCAGTGGAGACTGGTCAGGAATATAGAACTGCAGGGGGTGCTGTTTGCTGAAAAGACTCAGGCCCAGACCAGAGTTTCCACATAACCCAGGTCTATCAGACCTCACAAGACCTCTAAATGCTTACAAGGTCAGCAATAAAAATCTGAGCTTCACAAAAAGCCTTCCCCAGAGAATCAGCAACAAAATAGCAATTTAGCTCAACCATGGGGCTCAAATACTGGTTCCCTTAGGAAAGTTCCCCATTTTAAAAGTAACCAAATAACAACTAAATAGTTCCAGTGCAGAATTTAAGTGGTGGGAGCAGCGAATAATCCAACACAGAACTGAAAGATCAAAACAAAATAGCCACAGATCAGAGACAAAATTTGATACTAATCAGTAAAGGTCTAACACCACCAAAGCACACCCATAAAACCTAGCCCCTGGGATCTTAAGCTGGGGAGGGGGGAAGGCTGAAGGCTTCAGCCACATGCCCCCCCAACAAATGCACCCAGCCCAGCAACAATCACCAGGCCAACACTGGAAGCACTCCAGACTCCTGAGCTGGGGGTGGGGGGGCTGAGAGCCTCAGCCATGTCCTCATGACATCTCCAACCAGCCCAGTGATGACCACCAAGCGGCCACAGGAAGCACTTCAGGCTCCCGAGCCAAGGCAGTAGGGTCTGAGAGGCTCAGCCACACCCTGACATTTGCATACAGGCCAGGAATGACCACTGGTGCTTGCTGGAAACCCCCTTGTCTCCCCTGCCAGAATTAGGGGGGTGCCATGGGCCTCAACCACACTACCCCTCTTTTCTCCTCTACTCGCCCCATTACCCTCTTCCTTTTCTTCTCCCCCCACCTCCCAACTGCTCTGCAACAATATTTTAGAATGTAAATAAATAAATGAATTTTTAAAAGTTAAAGAAAAAAATAAAAGCCCAGCTGAATGGTAGGGCATTGTAATATAGGAGTCAATCAGGAAACTAGAACTTACCAGAGAAAAATCAAACCATGAGAGATAACTTATAGAAATATTTTAATTCCTTTTATAAATAATCCCAGATTTTACTTGGAAACACACAGAAAATGATCTGAAACACAATATATACATTTTTTTACACTTCATTAAATAAAAACTACATTATGACAAAAAAAAGAACAGAACTGTGGTTATTAGAGGTGGGAAAGGGGGAGGGGAGGGGATTTGGTGAGAAACTAGTTAAGGGTCACAAAGATTGATTATGTTTTGTAAATATGAATATACTAATTATCTTGATCACCACATATTTGTACACATGTATTGATACCCCACAAGGATGTATATTCAATAAAAAATAAAAAAAATATTTTTTAAAAATTTAAAAAATAAAAACAACAACAACAAAACAATAATTTATTACCTGATCATAAGAAGCAATGACAGTTGTATACATTTTTGTATAGGCATAGCAAGTATATAACACTTGTCAATTTGCCCAAATCTTGTTTACAAATATATGTCAGTGATTGGAGTTGTCAGTAGATCCCTAAAGTAGCACATTACATACATAAAGGGATGATAATAAGTGAAAATAAAACTATAGTGATTTTACTATAGCAAATAGCAGTCTATATTTACACTTCGATGGACGTAAAAGGGCATGAGACATTTTACCTAAAAAGGCCTGTTTAGCATAACAACCAGAAATGGGTTTCTTGGAGTTCAGTAAATGGCAACATATCAGAACATCCCTGCTAATGTGGAGAATAAACTGTACTTTACTTCTTTGACGAAAGTCACCAAAGGAAACACAAGGCTGTTTAGACTATTTGAATTATGGCATCAGCATACTCATATCTGAGAATATCACTCGGCCTACACCTAGAGACTTTGAAAGTGTTGTTATTCTTGTTTGGGGTCTATCGCGGGGACAAATCTTTCAGCAACTGTAGGCAGTACGACCTTTAGTCCTGTAAGCCCTGATAGAACTAAAGGTTGTTTTAACAATTTCAGATGTGATTTGCCACCTTTGGCTGCTGCAGTGGAGAAAATTCTGAAGTTAACACTGGGTTGCTACAATGTTTAATATTTTGAATGTCTTATTTTAAATTCTTATTGTTAGTATGTCATCGGATATTGGTGTCTGGCAGTTATGATTAAAGTAAGCGAGAGGGCAGATTGAAAAGAGGATCCTCACTGTAATGGCCAAGAAATGATTAACTACCTATAAAAATCCATAATTACAACCCAGGAGAAGAAAATGCTTCTCTGTAAAGGAATTATTTTTCTCTGATAGTACTGAAAAAGAAAAATCAAAATAAAACTTGCCAAGGTAGTTTTGATGAGTTGATTATAAAAATCAATAATTATAATCCAAGAGGAGAAAACCCTGCTTATTTAAAAGGGTGGTCCATGTCTCTGATGATACTAAAAGAAGAAAATTGACATTAAGTGTGCTAAAGGTAATTTTCATTCACAATTGAATTTCCAGTTGTTTTTACTAAGAATGTCTTCTGCAAGAAACTTATCTTAAAATGTTTGTCTAAATTCAAGTTACCAATTCAAAATTGTGTTTCCCTATAAATCTATAGATGTATCTAAAGTGTTTGTCAGAGGTTTAACATTTAAGCAGCATTTGACTTGTTTGTTTATCTGATAACTTTGAATGTGAGATCCTACTGGACCTATTTGAAATGCTCAGTAAATAGGGCACATGACACATGCCCCACTTCCACACCCACTGTTCACACTCAAGCACACACATCACTGATGTACACACAGAAACACAAACACAGACACATTACAGAGCTTGGTATCTGTATTGTACCCTCAGTTCCTAGGATGCTGTGTATATATAGCACATCTTGTCAACCAAGGGAGTGATCTTTATCTTTTTGCAAAGAGACATCAGAGATAGGTATCAGTTACCAGGTATAAATTACCAGATTTTATTGTTCCCTTGTACTTTTTATATTTAGTCTTAATTAATTATTGTTCTGTGAAGCACATCATGAATCACATCTAAAAATGGATCCTAAGGAAACTGACATTAAATTATCAACATTAAATGACATTAAATTATCAGTATTAAAACATTGACTCATGAATGTTTTCTATAGATGTACCATTAATGTCCCCAGATTTTAAATTCAACCCCACCACTCAGATGGCTTTACTACTGTGTATTCCCCAAAAGACCACCAGAAAACCTTTAAAAGCAAAAGCAACTTTAACTAGATTCCCTTCAGTAAAGGAAGACACTACCTCGACAGAATCTTAATATATCGAAGTTGGATGTCAGGAGAGAATATTTATAGAGTTACGGGATCTGAAATCCATTGGTTTAAGATGGGCCCAAGGAGGGAAACTGAGTTTGGATAGAATGAATAATGACTGATGAACACTACTAGGTGAGCATCTTAATGTGAGTCTTGATAAGTCAACTCTTGGGCCAACCCCGTGGTGCACTCAGGAGAGTGCAGCATTTGGGAGCGCAGCGGCGCTCCTGCCGCGGGTTCGGATCCTATATAGGGATGTCCGGTGTGCTCACTGGCTGAGCACGGTGCGGGCGACACCAAGCCAAGGGTTCCGAACCCCTTACCGGTCACAAAAAAGACAAAAAAATAAAAAATAAATAAAAAAAATAAAATAAGTCAACTCTTGTTTGAAAATAGAGGTGTTGACTAATGTGAACAATCTATTGTTCTTAAAAGAGAGATATTTGCCCTGACAAATAAACTATCCCCCTGCACAAACTGGTTTGTAACAATTTCTTGGAGCAAAAAATGATGTTATGTATTGGTTTAAAAATTTTACCTTCTAATACAAGAAGTTCCAGGGAACAAATATCAAAGCTATATTGGCAAAGATAGCCTCAGTTCTCAGTTCTGATTGTTAAATTATGTTGATGCAGTTGGTTTCAGTTGTCACTAAAATTATTCACAGCAAGTGTCTAGAGTTTCTCACTGTGGGATACAGTGAGATGATTTTCCTAGGACATCAAAGTAAGCAAAACTATGGTACTGCCAAGAATCTCCTTCTGGGCCATTCAACAGGTAAAATATGGAAGAAAGCAGTGGAAATTTGTTTTTGGAAGCAGGCAGAGATCAACTAATTTGAGAATATGACATCATTTCTTATTCAAGTAAAGGAATGGTAATTGGCATGTGAAAAATCAGTTCCTATGCAGATAGTATGTATTATACTTTGTTCCTTGAGATATTCCATTTTATTTCTACTCATCCATATCTTCCCAGGAAATAGGCAACATTGCCTTTTCTATTATACTCCCCGAATCAAGAACCAAGCTTCTTTACCCCCTTCTAATAACCTCCAACACTAGTTCCACTTCTCTGAAATTTTCCCCTAAGTTTTGTCCTCCATACACTCTCTAGCACATCATCTTCCATGTCACTCTTTTTTTTTTTTTCTTATTGGAACATAATTGATTATACATATTTGTGTGGTACATATTTGACTACCAGTATTGTGTATAGTATGTTATGATCAATTCAGGACTAGTAGAATATCCATCATTACAAAATGTATTCTTTGTGTCCATTAACCAGTTCTCTCTAACCACCTCCCCATCCCCCTTTCCCACTTCTGGTAACCATAGTTCTGTTCTCTCCTTCTGAAACTTCAACCTATTATTGTGTTTTTTGTTTGTTTCCTTTTTTTGCCATTTTATTTTATTTTTAATTCATTTTTGGTGATATATATTTGTGGGATGCAGAGTTGACTGTCAGTATTTGTGTACAATGTTTGATGATCAAATCAATATTATTAGAATGTTCATCATTACAAATTATAATTACTCTTTGTGTCCCTTATTCAATTATTCCCTAAACCCTAACCCCTCCCCTTTTCCCACATCTAGTAACTATAGGTCTGTCTCTCCTTCTGAAATATGAGTCTGTTCTCTCCATCTGAAAGTTCAACATGTAATTGTAGTCTTCTTTCTTTCCTTCCTTCCTGCCTTCCTTCCTTCCTTTGCTCCCACTTATGAGTTAGGGCATATGGTATTTCTCTTCCTATGCCTGGCTTATTTCACTTAACATAATTTTCTCCAAGCTCAGTCATGTTGCTGCAAGTGGCAGAATTTCATTCTCTTTTTTATAGCTAAGTAGTATTTCATTGTGTACACCTACCACATTTTGTTTTTCAGTCATCTGTCAATGGACATTTAGGTTGGTTACATATCTTGGCTATTATAAATAGGGCTGTGAAAAACATAAGAATGCAGGTATCTTCTACATGATGATTTCCATTTCTTTGGGTATATACTCAGAAGTGGGATTGTTGGATCATATAATAGTTCTACCTGTAGTTGTTTGAGAGACGTTCATACTATTTTCCATGATGGCTGTTCTAATTTACAGTCTCACCAACAGTGTAGAAAAGTTTCCTTTTATTCACATCCTCACCAGCATTTGTTATTCTCTATCTTATTGATAATATCCAGTCTAATTGAAGTGAGATGATATCTCAATGTGGTTTTGATTTGCATTTCCCTGATGACTAGTGATGTTGAGCATTGTTTCATGTACCTGTTGGCCATTTGCATGTTTCCTTTGAAAAATGTCTATTCAGTTCCTTTGCCCATTTTTAAATTAGGTTTTTTTTCCTGTTGTTTGAATTCCTTGTATATTCTGGATATTAATCCTTTGTCAGCTGTAGAGGTTGCAAATATTTTTCTCCCATTCTTTAGGTTGTCTTTTCACTCTGTTGATTTTTTCCTTTGATGTGCACAAGCTTTTTAGTTTGATATAATCTTACTTGTTTATTTCTCTTGTTACTTGTGCTTTTGGGGTCTTATTCATAAAGTCTTTGCCCAATACTATGTTGTGAAGAGTTTCCTCTATGGTTTCTTCTAGGAGTGTTATAGTTTGAGATCTTACAATTAAGTCTTTAATCCACTTTGAGTTGATTTTTGGTATATGGTGATAAGTATGGGTCTAGATTCATTCTTCCACACATGGAGATCCAGTTTTTCCAGCACCATTTACTGAAGAAGCTGACCTTTCCCCAAAGTATGTTCTTGGTGCCTTTGTCAAAATCACTTTGTTGTAAGTACCCGTGCTGAATTCTGGGTTCTCTATTCTGCTCCGTTAGTCCATGTATCTGTTTTTATGCTAATACCATGCTGTTTTAGTTACTATAGCTTTGGAGTATAAAGTCAGGTAGTGTAATGTCTCTGGTTTTATATTTTTCGCTAAGGATTGCTTGGCTATTAGGGGTCTTTTTTTGTTCCATATGAATTTTAGGATTTTTTTTTTCTATTTTTTTGAAGACTGTCATTGGTATTTTGATGGGGATTGCACTGAATCTATGGATAACACTGGGTAGTATAGAGATTTATACAGTGTTAATTCTTCCCATTCATGAACAAGCAATATCTTTCCGTCTTTTTGTGTCCTCTTTGATTTCTTTCAGCAGTGATTTGTAGTTCTCATTGTAGAGGCCTTTCACCTCCTTGGTTAAATTTACTCCTCAGTGTTTTATTGCTTTGGTGGCTATTGTAAATGGTCTTGCTTTCTTGATTTGCTTTTCTGCTAGTTCTTTGCTGGTGTATAGAAATGCTACAGATTTTTGTATATTGATTGTGCGTCCTGCAACTTTTCTTAATTAGTTCATCAACTTTAGGAATTTTTGGTAGATTCTTTAGGTTTTCCTCTATATAGGACCATATCATCTGCAAACAAGGACAATTTGACTTGCTCTTTTTCAGGTTGGGTGCCTTTGTCTCTTTCTGTTTCCTGATTGCTCCAGCTAGTACTTCCAATACTTCCAAATAGCACTGGTGAGAGAAGGCATTTATTCCTCTGTTTCCCTTACAAAATAAATTTTGATTTTAATTTGAATTCAAGGCCAAATCATTAACAACTAATAAATTTATTTTCTCATTTTTAATTGTGGTAAGGAATCATCTTCTAGATCCTCCTAAAGGTGAGGAAAAATAATTTTATTTATTTTACTGTAATAAAAGAGAGAGAGAGAGAGAACCAAAACAGTCGTTTGTTTCTATAAAAACAAAGACTGAATTTGCAAATTTTGTTAGTATCCTGAGGAACTAATGGTTATGAGAGTAAATATTCTGAACGTTTAAGTGCTGTAATAAGAGAAGTTGTCTGTTGAAAACAGTGCTTTATGTTTAATTCCACATCAGTATTTACAATTAATTAACGAAACAAAGAAAAAAACACAGGCAAAGACGATAGAATTGGTAGATACAAAATAGTCATGTGGAGTGTGTCTGAGCAGGAAGTAAAGTGTTGTATCTTTCAGCAGATACTTATGTTCTAATCAGTACAGATTCTGTGATATAGTCAATGGATATTGATGAAACAAAACCAGTCAATGTTTATGGAGTCTCCCAGTAAATTGATGACTCTCAGGAAGTGTGAATCCCGTGCTGTCATCAGTTTATCAGAAAATGACTTATGTGAGGGTCATATATACTTTAATCTACTAATTTTGTACCCATTCATAAGGTGTACTCTGAAAGACTCAATTGAGTTCTCTAACTGCTTTTTGGCTTCTCCTAAGGAGAGATTTTAACAAATTAACTAACAAATGTACCACTCGGCTGGGAGATATTGACAATGGGAGAGGCTATGCATGCGGGGGAGGGGGAGGCAGAGGATATATAAGAAATCTCTGTACCTTACTCTCAATTTTGTTGTGAACCTAAAGCTGCTCTAAAACAAATAAAGTCTTTTACAAAAAGAGAGATTATGGTCAAAATACCTACAATGCCAGTATTGTAATTGATTCTGATAAATTATGACTGTATTCTACTTGGTTGATATATTACTTACACCTGAATCTTAAATTAGTCTTATCTTTTTTTTTTTTTTTTTTTTTTTTTTTTTTTTTTTTTTTTTTTTTTTTC
>NW_007726643.1:552101-607225 GCF_000696425.1 Galeopterus variegatus | reverse complement strand
TTGTTTATTTTTTTTTTTCCCCCAAATTTTAAAATTTTTTTTTTTTTTTTTTTTTTTTTTTTTTTTTTTTTTTTTTTTGGTCTTTTGTCTTTTTCCGTGTCCCGCAACGGATCGCAACCCTCAGTGTTGCCCCTGTACCGGACCAGGGACCGGCAACGGGATCGCAAACCTCGAGCGTTGCTCCCGCGCCTCGCTCAGCCAGTGAGCGGGAGCCGGTCCGTATGTGGGATGCCTCGCTCAGCCAGTGAGCGGGAGCCGGTCCGTATGTGGGATCCGAACCCTCGGGCGGGAGCGCCACCGCGCTTCCCAAGCGGCGCACCACCCAGTGCGCCACCGGGCCGGCCCTTAAATTAGTCTTATCTTAAAGATAGTGAATTTCAATAAAAATCACAGTTGCCCACATACCATAAATTTATGTCAGTTGGGGAAGATTCCTGTTGAATAGAATGAGTGTTAATTTATTGAACATTGGTATGGATAACACTGAAGTTAATCCATTTTATCTCACATTATACAGAAAAGTGAAACATAAGAAATATTGATAGTCATCCCTAACCATATATAATAGACCATAGCTATTTGCATGAGTTTTTAAAAAAATAGATGTCATATATATTTTGTGATCCTTTTCAAAATTTTACAGTAAATGATCTTTATTTAACCACGGCAATTCTACTTTCCAAATGACACTTACTCCTCAGTGTGAGGTGATAAAAGTATAGAAAGTATTTACTCTCCCACCCACCCCCAACTTCTGGATCCTCATAAGTTCGACAACTAGCTTAGGCTCTTCCCTACTCTATTCAATTTCTACTGTTGCATAACAAATGACCACAAATGCAATGGCTTAAAATACACATTTACTATCTCACAGTTTCTGTATGCCAAAGGCCTGGGTACAGCTTTAGAGAATCCTCTCCCCAGGTTGCAATAAGGTAATGACCAGAAGCATTCTTATCAGATGCTTAACTAGTGAAGAAACTGGTTTCAAGCTTATTCAGGCTGTTGACAAAATTAATTTGCTTATGTCTAAATAACTGAGGTCACCAGCTGCTTACTGGCTGTTGGCTAGAGGACAAGAACAGTACCATGCCACATAGCCCCATTCATAAGCAGTTCACAATGTGGCCCTTTGCTTCTTCAAAGCTGATAGTAAAATCAAAATTTTTTCTCTCTTTCTTTCTCTCTCTCTGGTTCCCTCTCTCACACACATGCACACCATCAAGCAAGTGTCATCCTATCACCTGTATTATATTCTATTGGTTAGACTCAAATCACAGGTTCTGCCCACACTAAAGGAGAGAGAATTATACAAGAATGTGACTCATAGTGTTTAACCTTAGTTTGTCTGCCACACATAACATTCCCAAAATCAACTCTGGGGACACTATACACGTGAGAATATAGCACTGATCTGAGCAAACATAATAATAAAATATTGGGAAATTCCCGGAGAGTCCTTGGCTCCTTTGAATTCACTGTGTGTTCACCAAGTGTGCTGCAGCCTGGAGCAGGGAGTAGCCCAAGCAGTAATAGAAAATGATAGAAGGATGATGTTAAGTTCTGCTTTGCCTCTTCTTATTACCTTGAACAGTCACCAGCCCCTGAACAAAGAAATCTGTGACAGAACAGACCACCAGTTTAGAAAATAACAGTAAAGAACAAAAGTTCTACAAGGATGAGGAGATTAAAGTAACAGATTCAAGTTGACCAGGCACTTATGGGTATTCTCTATGCCCCCACATTCCAAGCCCAAAGGCCAGTTTATTATAACCTAGAGAGATCATCTCCACAAAATGTTGCTTTTTTTGAAGAGATTAAACTGAAGTCCTGTAGTGCACTAGAGAGGCAGTGGTGAAGCTTTGCAAACAACTTGATGTAATGTCAGCAATTTTAAAAATTAGTAAGACACAGCCACAATAGATGCTGAGGTGAGTCAAGACCCACGTGGCACTGTGGCTCAGTCTAAGGCAAAGAGGGGAGGGAAGTGCCCACAACCACAGTAGTTGCTGAGGTGAGCAGAGACCCATGTGGCACCAGGGGCTCAGTCTAAGGTCCAGAGGGGACACCAAGGTGAGCTGAGACCTTCATGGCATGAGAGCTCACTATTAGGCCCTGGAGGGAAGTACCCACATGCCCAGCATGCACCAAGTTGAGCCAAGACCCATGTGGCACCAGGGACTCAGTCTACAGCCTTGGAGTCCAGAACAGGAGCCATGGTGGTATAATATAGCCACTGCCACACCTACTGACACTGCAAGGACAGCTCACAACCAAAACCAGGACCACTCTACAGGCAACCTGCCACTCACTCAACTACATTGATATAAGAAGAGTCACTAGTACAGCCTGCAAATAGAGGAAGAAATCTTTATCCTCACAGCCTACCCCAGAGAAATAGAGGAAGCAAGTCCTCTACCAGATGACCAAATATCAATGAAAAAAATACTAGAACAACAAGCAAACATGAAGACATGACACCCCCAAGTGTATTGCAGAAAAACTTATCTGCAACTTCCTCATGCTGCGACTCCTGCCTCACCAGCCTCTGACCCTGAGACCCCTGAAGTCTCCATCTCTGTTTTCTGGGCCTCTGCTATCTCAGAATCCATCACTGGGCCCCCTGAACCCCCAGATGGTATCTCCTGGGCCCCCAATATCTCAGCTTCTGCTGCACCAGTCTGTGTTGCTGGAACCCCTGAAATCTCCACCTTTGTCTCCTGGGCCACTAATATCTCACACTCTGCTATCTCAGCTTTTATCCTCAGCACCCCGGAACCCACAGATGTCTCCAACTCAAGACCACATTTTATAATTAGTAGTCCCTTCTTCTGGGAACCAAGGACAAAGATTCTTCATGAAATCAAAAAATCTTAATAGATCACTTGTTTTAACCTTTATTCCTCGCGTCTTTAAAGCTTTTTGTTACTGTCTTTTGTAGACGTCATGACAACTTAATTCTTAATTCTTAATTCTTGATTCTTAATTCTTGTCCCATTATCGGGCATGCTTACTCACCTTATCCTGACGTGGCATTTTCCCGCGGTGGATGAAGGTTTTACTCTTTCATTTTCAGTGTTCAACCCTCTGATGCACCATCTTCCTCACAGTGTCCCCCGTATCCAGTGCCCCACGTTGGGTGCCAAAAATGTCCCGACCCACGGGATATTCAACGCAGACCCTGGAGGGGGGAGTGGGAATGGGATGGAACAAGAAACGCGAGAAATGGAGACCAGACAGTATTCTGATCAAGTCTCGTTTATTAGCCAGAAGGTCACAGTTTATATAAACAGCAGGAGGGAATCAGCAGATAATTAAGTATGCAGATGCTTTACTGAGAAAACCGCAGGGCGGGTGGTTCTGGTAAATGGAAAATTCCCATTATCTATGGCAAGTTGCAAAGTTACCTACACCCATAGTGCACAGGATGGGGAGGGACGGAAGATAACAGCAAACGAGGCTCTGAGGCCTCGAGGCAATTGCTGGGAAGGCTCTTTTGGCTCCCGACAGGCAGGCAGCCAGGCTCTAATGGCTCCGAACAAACAAGGAATACAGTAATGCTCAAATTTCAGATCCCATAGAACCAAGAATGTTGGAAATATCTGAAAAAGAGTTCCTAACAATGATCTTAAGAAAATTCAAAGAGATAAAAAAAGATTCAATTAGAGGACACAATGAAACAAGAAAAAATATCCAGAATATGAAGGAGGAAATTTACAAAGAGACTAATACCTTTAAAAAGAATGTAGCAGAACTCCTACAAATGAAAGATTCACTCAATGAAATAAAAACAAAACAAACAAAACAAACAAACAAAAAACAGAGAGCTTGAGCAGCAGGCAAGAACAACAGAAAAAAGAATGTCAGATCTCAAAGATGTTTTTTTTGAAATAACACAGGCAGACAAAGAAGGCAAAAAATAAATAATGAGTACAATCTAAGAGAGATAGCAGACAACCTCAAGGACTCTAACTTCCAAACTGTGGGTATTCTAGAAGGGGAGGAGAAAGAAAATGGTATTGAAAACCTATTCAAGGAAATAATAACAGAAAACATCCCAGGTGTAGAAAGAGATGCAGACCTTCAGATCCAGGAAGCTCAAAGTTTCCCAAACAGATTCAATCCAAAAATATTCTCACCAAGGCACATTATAGTCAAATTTGCAAAGCTCAAAGACAAAGAGAGAATTCTAAAAGCACCAAGAGGTATGTGTCAAGTCATATATAAGGGAACCCCTATCAGACTAACAGCAGACTTCTCACCTGAAACACTACAGGCCAGAAGAAAGTGGTATGATATATTCAAAACACTAAAAGAAAAAAAAAAATTGTCAGCCAAGAATTCCTTACCCAGCAAGTCTGTCCTTCGGAAATGAGTAAGAAACCGTGTACTTGCCAGACAAACAAAAACTGTGGGAGCTCAGCACCACACAACCAGCCCTGCAAGAAATTCTCAAAGGAGTCCTTCATTTGGAATTGGAATAATGATGATCACTATCATGATGACACAACAAAGAGCAAAATCTGCCCTTAAAAGAAAAATGGCAGTGATAAAGAGAAAGAAGGTAAATCATGCCACCTTAAATATCCAACTAACATTGAAGAAGAGAAGTAAAAGGGGAATTAATGATTAAAAGATATCTGAATAATCTAAAAAAAAGCAATTAAATGACAGGAATTAAACAATACCTGTCAATAACTACCCTAAGTGTGAATGGATTAAACTCCACATTCAAAATACACAGACTGACAGACTGGATTAAAAAGCTAGACCCAAGTATATGCTGTCTTCAACAGACCTATCTCACTTGTAGAGACACACACAGACTAAAAGTGAAGGGATGGAAAAAGAGATACTATGCAAATGGAAACCAAAAAAGAGCAGGAGTATCTATTCTTATATTGGATGAAATAGACTTTAAACCGAAAAACATAAAAAGAGACAATGAAGGCCACTATATGATGATGAAGGGGTCTATCCAGCTAGAAGACATATCAATCATAAATATATATGCACCCAATCTTGGAGCACCCAGATATATAAATCAAACACTCTTAGACCAAAAGAAAGAAATAGGCCATAGTGGATGACCAGAACACCCCTCTCCCAGTATGGGACAGATCATCCAGACAACAAATCAACAAAGAGACACACAATGTAAACTAAATCTTAGACCAACTGGACCTGGCTGATATATACAGAACATTTCACCAAAGAAATAAAGAATATACTTTCTTCTCATCTGCACATGGAACATTCTCCAGGACAGACCACATATTATGCCACAAATCTAGTCTCAGCAAATGTTAAAAAGTTGAAATCATTCCAGGTATCTTTTCAGAGCACAATGGACTAAAACTGGAAAATAATAACAAGCAAAATTCTGGAAACTATACAAATACATTGAAAGCAAACAATAGGTTCCTGAATGATCTATGGGTCCAAGAAGAAATTAAACAAGAATTCAAAAATTTTTTTAAACTAATGAAAATAGACACATATACCAAAACTTGTGGGCTACTGCAAAAGCAGTACTAAGAGGTAAATTTATTTAAATAAATGCTTACATCAAAAAAATTGAAAGAATTCAAATAAACGACCTAACACTACAATTCAAAGAAGTAGAATAAAAAACAACAATCCAATCCTAAAGGTAGCAAACAGAAAGAAATAAATAAGATCGGAGCAGAACTAAATGAAATAGAGACCCAGAAAACAATAGAAAAGATCAATGAAACAAATAATTGTTTTTTCAAGAATGTAAATGGAACAGACAAACCATAAGCTAGAATAACAAAAATAAATAAATAAATAAATAAAAAAAGAAGAAGAAGAAGAGAAAAGACCCAAATTAAAAAAAAAAAAAAATCAGAAATGAGTGGGGAGATATTAAAACCAATACCACAGAAATACAAAGAGTCATTAGAGGCTATTATAAACAACTCCATGACAACAAATATGAACACGTGGAAAATATGGATAAGTTTCTGGACACAGACAAACTACCCAGTCAGAACCAAGAAGAGATAGAAAACCTGAAAAGTCCAATAAAAAGCAATAAGATTGAAGCAGTAATCAGTAATCTTCCAAAAAAGAAATGCCCAGGTCCAGACGGCTTTATAACTGAATTTAATCAAACCTTTAAAGAGGAATTAATACCAGTTCTCCTCAAACTATTCCAAAAATTTGAAACACAAGCCATTCTCCAAAGCTCATTTTATGATGCCAATATAACACTGATACCAAAACTAGATAAAAATACAACAAAAATAGAATATTGCAGGCCAATATCCTTCATGGGAATGGATGCAAATATCCTCAATATAATATTAGCATTCAGAATATAACATCACATTAAAAAAGTTATACACCATGATCAAGTGAGATTCATCCTAGGTTTGCAAGGATGGTTCATGATGGAGTTTGGCTGTGTTGTCCCCTCCAAAACTCATGTGGAAATTTGATCTCCAATGTGGCAGTGTTGGAAACTGATTGAGTCATGGGGGTAGATCCCTCATGAATGGATTAATGTTCTCCCTGGTGGAGGGGGGAGTAATGAGTGAGTTCTTGTTCTATTAGTTCCCGTGAGAGCTCATTGCTTAAACAGACCCTGGCACCGTCTCTCTCGCTCTTGCTTCTCTCTCTTGCTTCCTCTCGCCATGTGATCTGCTTGTACCCGCTGACTGCCTGCCACATTCCGCCATGAGTAGAAGCAGCCTGAGGCTCATGCGAGACGCAGCTGTCCCAGAATCATAAGCCAAATAAACCTCTTTCCTTTATAAATTACTCAGTCTCAGGTAATTCTGTCATAGCAACACAAAACGGACTAAAACAGAAAATTGGTACGAGATTGGGGTGTTGCTATATGGATACTTGGAAATGTGGATGCAGCTTTGGAACTGGGTAATGGGCAAAGGTTGGAGGAGTTTGGAAGAGTTATAAGAAGAGAAAAAGATGAGGGAAAGTTTGGAATGCCTTAGAGACTTATGTAGTGGCAAGCAGAATTCCGATAGAAATGTGGACTGTAAAGGCCATGGAGATGATGAGGTCTCAGATAGAAATGACTGACATATTGGGAATTGGACAAAAGATAACTCTTGCTAAACCATAGCAAGGAATTTGGCTGCATTGTGTCCATGCTCTTCGACTTTGAGGAAGCTGGGACTTAAGAGTTGTGATCCAGAGCATTTGGCCAATATAATTTCTAAGCAGCAAAGTATTCAGGATGCTGCATGGCTACTTCTAACAGCCTATTCTGAGTTATGGCAGCAAAGGCATAACATAAAGCCAGGATTTAAAAGGGAAGCAGAGTGTAAATATTTGGAGACTTTGCAGCGTGGCCATGTGGTAAAGAAGTGGAGAGCAGGCAAACAATGCAAGGGTGAGGCAGATAAACTGGTTGCTACAGACATTATCTTGGCAGTGAGGCAGCCAGATGCTAATAGCATAGAAAATAAGAGGAAATCCCTGCAGGCATTTGAGAAGCCTAGAAGGGTGCCCCACCCATCACATGCCCTGAGGCCTAGAAGGACTGAGTTGACCCAGAGGACAGACCTGGGGCACAGCTGCCCTCGGAATCCTGCTTCCTGTATCCCAGCTGCTCCAGCTGGAGCAGCCCAAAGTGTGGTTTGTGCAGCAGCCCTGGAGAGTAGAGGCCCGAAACCTTGGTGGCATCCATGTTGGGTTAAGTCTGCAGGCTGGCAGGACGTGAGAGCAGTAGACTCATGGCAGCCTCCACCCAGATTCCAGAGGGTGTATGGAAAAGCCTGGAAGCCCAGGCAGAGACTTGCCACAGGGGCGGAGCCCCCACAGAGGTCATCTACTGGAGCAATGCCAAGCAGAAAAGTGGGGTTGGAGCCCACACAGAGAGCCCCCACCAGGGAAATGTCTAGTAGAGCCAAGGCAGCAGGGCTGCCTGCCAGGATACCAGAACTGCATGGCCACTGGTAACATGCAACACAGGCCTGGAAAAGCCACAGGAACCAGCACAGCCCACCGTGCCATGCCTGGCAGAGCTGTGGGAACAAGGCTGCCAGATGCTTTGGGGGTCCAGATGAACCATCATGACCAGGATGCAGGACCTGGAGTCAAGGAAGATTATTTTGGACTTTTAAGACATGTCTGCCCTGCTGGATTTCAGACTTGTTTGGGGCCCGTTTTTCCTTTCTTCTAGCCTATTCCTCCCTTTTGGAATGGGAACGTGTACCCAATGTCTGTTCCACCATTTTATCATGGCAGTAGATAAATTTGGTTTTCACTTTTACAGGTTCACAGTTGGAAGGACTTTTGCTTTTGGTCTCAGAGGAGACTTTGTACTTTGGACTTTTATGTTGGTGCTGGAACTAGCTAAGACTTTTGGTACTGTTGGGATTGAATTTGGGGATAGCATTTTGTATGTGAGAGTGACATGAGTTTTGGGGGGGTCAAGAGTGGAATGATGGAGTTTGGATGTGTTGCCCCCTCCAAAACTCGTGTGGAAATTTGATCTCCAATGTGGCAGTGTTGGAAACTGATTGAGTCATGGGGGTGGATCCCTCATGAATGGATTAATGCTCTCCCTGGGGGAGTGGGGATTAATGAGTTCTTGCTCTATTAGTTCCCACAAGAGCTCATTGCTTAAAAAAGACCCTGGCACCTCCTCTCTCTATCTTGCTTCCTCTCACCATCTGATCAGCTTGTACCCACTGGCTGCCTGCCACTTTCCACCATTAGTAGAAGCAGCCTGATGCCCATGCCAGGCGCAGCTATCCCAGAATCATAAGCCAAATAAAACTCTTTCCTTTATAAATTACCCAGTCTCAGGTAATTCTGTCATAGCAACACAAAACAGACTAAAACAGTTCAACATACAATAGTCAATAAATGTGATACATCACATCAACAAACTCAAGAACAAAGACTATATAATTATCTCAATAGATGCTGAAAAAGCATTTGGCAAAATTCAACATCCCTACATGATAAAGACTCTCAACAAATTAGGTATAGAAGGAGAGTATCTCATCACAGTTAAAGCCATCTTTGACAAGCTCACTGCCAGTATCATTCTCAGTGGGAACATCTGAAGTCTTTTCCCTTAAGAACAGGAACAAGACAAGGATGCCCACTCTCACCACTTCTATTTAACATATTACTGGAGGTACTAGCTAGAGCAATCAGGCAAGAGTAAAAAATAAAGGGCATCAAGATTGGAAAAGTTGCAGTCAATCTGTCCCTATATGTAGATTCCATGATACTATATAAGGAAAAATCTAAAGACTCTATCAAAAAACTCCTAGAGTTGGTTAATAATTTCCGTAATGTTGCAGTATATAAAAGAAATGCCCCCAAGTGAGTTGTATTTATATAATCCAATATTGAACTGATAGAAAGGGAAATCAAGGAAGTAAGCCCATTTACAACAGTCATGAAAAAAAAAATACCTAAGAATCAATTTAACCAATGAGGTGAAAGATCTCTACAATGATACTACAAACCACTACTGAAAGAAATAAAATACAGAAAATGATAGAAAGACATTCGATGTTGTTGTACTGGAAGAATTAACATTGTGAAAATGTCTATACCACCCAAAGTGATCTACTGATTCAAGCAATCCCTGTCAAAATACCAATGACTTTCTTCACAGAAATGGGAGTGGGGGAAAGGGAAATGTGGAGGGAGGTCGGGGATAATTAGGTGGAGGGCACGGGGTATAATCACAATTTGTGGTAATGGGAATGCTGCCAATATGGAGCTGGCCATCACATCTTGGACATGAGTGGTGACAATCAGTTTCATATCTCATGAATATTCATAATCAAATAAATAAATGAATTAAAATTTAAGAGAAAATAAACACAAAAGCATAAGCAATAAAATGTCAAAAGGAAACAAATTAAAATATTTGCTGAAAAATTTATAATGTTTGATATAAGCATATAATATTTGAAATAAATAGTGAAATAGATATATCTGAAGAATTACTTACTGATTTGAAAGATCGGGTTGATAAAATGTCCCAGATGGCAGCAGGAAAAGAAAATAAGTCAGAAAATATAAAGCTAAAGGTAAGAGGAAAAGAGGATGGAATTATGAGTTCCTGAAACAAAGTTACAAGAAAAAGAGAGAAGTGTTAATGTTTGATGAAATAATGCTAGAAACTTTCCTAAGTTAGAATTAAAAAGAGATCCAAGCATTAGATTTTTAGTACTTACATAAAGTTAATGGTAAAAACAAAACAAACAGAAAAAATCCACACCTACAGACATGATATTCAAATTTACTGACAAACCCACCAATGAGATACACAAATTTTAAATGGTCCTATACTAAAAAGAAAATAATCTGCAGAGAAATAAAGATTAACAATTACATCAAAATTATCAACAGCAAAACTGAGTACAAAAAAATGCCACAGATTTTATCACCTCTTCAGTGCAGTTTTTCTTGGTTATTCCCTGGCCTGGGTGCAAGAACCTCTTAAACGTTTTCTGAATTCCTCAAAAATGCTCATGTGTTGTTAACTAACTTTCTCCATGAGGAAAGCAATGTCTGAGGCTTCCTATTCTGCCCTGTTGCTAATGTCACTTCTCTAAATTTTGCACCATTTCTTGTCAGTGCTTAGATTCAGACAAGATGTTAACCAATCCTTCAGGCAACCCCTCCCCATCCAAAAATGTTAGAACATTTAATGTATATTCCACTCTTCTCTTTTCATTTCCAAGGAGAAGCTGGAAGTTAGGAGTTTTCTCCTGATATTGCCCATGCAGAGTATATTGGATATCTGTCAATATATTCTTCATAAAGTTGTAAAGATTGTCTTTAGCATTAAAGTTCCTTATTAACCTGGATTTTTGACAAGGTATAAAGTGCTGTGGGTCAAATGTATTCCCCAAAAGTTCGTGAATTGGAAACTTGATCCCCATTTTAACAGTGTTAAGAGGATGGGAAATTCAATTATGATATTTGAAATATGGGGCCTTTAAGAGGTGATTGGTTCATGAAGACTGTGCCCTCATGAGTGTATTAATTCTTTCAGGAAGTAATGGGTTGATAGTTTAATGGGTTGTCATTGGCAAGGCTTAAAAAGGAAAGCAAGTCGTCACATTAAAGAGCTTTTGCTCATATCAATTTTGCCATATGATTGCCTCTGTCACCACAGGACCTGCAGAGAAATCCTACCCAAAAGGCCCTCACCAGATGTTCCCCCTGGACTATGGACTTCCCAGCTTCTAAATCTGTAAGAAATATATATTTTTTTCTTTATACATTACCCAATTTCAGGTACTCTGTTACAAGCAACAGAAAAAGGAGGAATACAAAAAATTGGTACCAGGAGTGTAGTGTTGCTCATAACAAATACCTGAAAATGTAGACGTGGCTTTGGAACTGGGTAATTGACAGAAGCTGGAAGAATTTAGAGGAGGAGGCTAGAGAAAGCCTAGATTCTGGTGAGGGCTTAAAATACAAGAAGCTCAGAGAAAGTTGTGAAGTTCTTAGAGACTGGTTAAGTGGTTGTGACCAGAATGCAGATGTAAATATGGTAGTAAAGGCTGTTCTGTGGAAGTATTAGATGTAAATGAGAAAGAGCTTAAGGGAAATTGGGGCAAAGATCATCCTTATTATAAACTGGCAAAGAACTTGGGTGAATTATGCCCATGCTGGAGGGCTTTATGGAACTTAAAACTTACTTGGTGGGAGAAATTTCTAAGCAGCAAAGCATTCAGGAAGCTGGCTGGCTACTTGTAAAAGTCTATGCTGAGTTATGGCAGCAAAGGCATGATGTAAAGCTGAAATTAATAATTAAAAGGGAAACAGAGGGTAAAAAACAGGAAAAATTTCAGACTGGCGATGTAAAGAATGAAAAAGTGTTTTCAGGAGAAGAAACCAAATGTGTAGCCCAGCGGCCATCTGCCAAGGAAATCAAGAATAAAGGGAGGGATCATCAAGAGAATGGAAAATAAAACTCTGATGGCATTTCAGAGATCTTCAGAGGCTGCCCCTCCAATCATAGGCCTAAAGGCCTAGGAAGACAGAGTGGTTTCAGGGAACAGGCTTGTAGTGCCTGTTCTCTTGTGAGCTTGAATTAGGCAAATATTTCTTAGATAAGACGTTAAAACATAAACCATAGAAGGAAAAAAATGAATTTAACTACATCAGTATTAAAACCTTCTGCGCTCATAAAACTCTGTTAAGAAAACGAAATCAAGACACAGACTAGAAGAAAATGTTTATAGATTGTTTATTCAATAAAGGACTTGTATACAGAATATATAAATAACACCAGCAATTCAGTACTGAATAACAGAGTCCAATTAAAAATTGGCAAAATATGTGAACAGATACTGAACATAAAACAATATCTATGGTGTCAATTCAATAGGCATTAGACATCAAAGAAAAGTGAGGTAAAAACACTATTTAATACCATTACCTGCACATTAAAATGGCTTGAATTTTAAAATCCCATAATAAACTTTGGCAAAGATGCACAGCAACTACTCCTTTCATTCTTTTGCTGATGGAAATGCAAAATGGTACAACTTTGAAAAGCAGTCTGACAGTTTCATATAAATTTAAATATAGATTTAACATATGACTCAGCAATCCCATTTCCAAGCATTTTATCAACAGAAATGAAAACATATCTAACAAAAAAAAATTGTACTTGAAGGATTATGGCAGCTGTATTCATAATAGGCAAAAGTTTACTTAAAAAATTGATGCTTCCATTCAATAGAATCCTATTCAGCAAATATTGTAATGAACTGATATGTACAATAGTATGAAAGAAACGTAAATGCATACTGTTCGATTCCATAGATATATAGTTCTAGAAAAGGCAAAATTATAGTTATGGAAACCATGTCAACAGGTACCAGAAACCAGTAGTTTGGGAAGGGAGCTGACTTTAAACATTTACAACAGAACATATAGGACTTATAAAAATATTCTATATCATGATATGATTTAGGTGGTAATTTCACAACTAAATACCTGTCAAAAATTACTGAATTGAGCACATAAAATTGGTAAATTTTATTGTATGTAAACTGTATTTTCAAAGACATATACATTTAAATATAAAAACAACAAATAATATTTGAATAAGAAAGATCTGATCTCAAAATATTTTTCAGAAATTATGAATGAAACATTTGCGTATATGGGATGTCTAGCATATGCTAGATTAATTTGCCATATTCATAACTCTTGTTGGGAATGGCTAATAAAAAATAACTTAACTGTCTCCAATGCACTTTGAAAACTGAAAGTTATGAGGAGTTCATTTTTTTCTAATAGAACAGTTGTTTTGATAGCTTAGATTGAATCTATATGTTTCTAATAGAAATTACATTAGTAAAAATTAGAAACGTAAATTCAGTCAAATGATTAAAATGATCCTATGGGCAATTATATTATGAGGTTATTTGATAAGCAATTTAAGGTTTATATGTCTCCAGTACAACTCTTTAACATGTTGATATGCAACTCTACTAATATGTACCTTCCTAGTTACTCAGGCGTGATCTTTAATTTAGAGATCATCCCTGGTTTCTCTCTTTCCCTTATCGCTACATAAAATCCATCAACATGTTGGCTAAGACTACTTCAAAATATGCTCTGAATCTGATCATTTTTATAAATTTTATCAGAAGTTTCAATCCCAATTGCCTGTTGCCTGAACAATCACAATAGTTTTTGAGTCTTTCTGCATTCATTGTTGCCTCTCTACAGCCTATTCTCTGCAAAATTGCCAGGTTGACCTTTTAAAAATCTAAATTAGATCACTTTTGTATTTTGTTTAGATCAGTTTTGTCTTCTACTTATAACCCAGTAATAGCTTTAATTGTAATGCAGCAAGAATATAACATGAATCTAAAATGCTGATACCATTTACAAGATAAAGGGAAAGATTACATTCAAATTTGAGGAGTAAGGGTATCAAAATGCCTCCTTCACTATTTGATATATTCTTTAAGATAATTATGCATTTTTATTTTCTGATACATAGTGGAGGAAGGGAATGCTATTTCACATACAAATACGAATTTGTATAAATATTGGCAAGACTTCTGATGAGAGTTGTTGATTAAAAAAAATCATAGTATGGTAGTCTAACAAATTACTTCCAAAAACCAAGTAGTTATTTTTAGTCATCTGTAAGTATTTGACTTGATTTTATTTTTACACCTAGAGGAAAAGTGGAGAAAAATACTAAAACATGGGCCCATAGAACACTGAAAAATGAGGTAAAGGAACAGGAATAAAGACTGTTTTCTTTCTAGGCCTTACAACCCTTTCGCTTTAGAATCTAGACTAGGCTTTCTGAAAGAATAGAAAACCTTAAAATTACTTATCGAACATAAACATATGATTTATTAGTGACATAGAATCAATGGATTACCTGCTAGCACATATCACTTACTTTACCCAAAAACTACTTCACAAATTCTGACTTTATGTAAAATTATGCTGGTCTATAAATTCATTCTGTGCTACCTGAAAATGTGAACTTAAATTGATAGGGGAAGTAGTGCAACAAATACTAATTAGTTTCAAAGTATGTGAAAAGTGGTTTTAGCATCATCTAAAAGAGGATTGGTATTCAAAATAAGTCTAAAGTGCCCTACATAAGAAAGTGAGGGAAAATGCATTAATGTAAAGTAATAATGTATAATAATAGAATATGATTGTAAAAGTGATAGAAAATATATAACAATTAATGTTCGATAAATATTCAAAATTGAGAAAAATGTTTATTGCAGTGTTCTAGGTCAGATAGGATTTGGTTATATAAAAATTCATTACACGTGTAAAAGCAAAATGAAAGGAAGTTGGATTGCAATGGATGCACAAAAAAGATGAAGTAACACAATAGATATTGATAGAAATCATCAAGAGACTAGCCAAGGGAGAATTCTTGATTGGCACATATTGAGTAGTATCATCCCAAGCAAAGTTTTCTCTTTTAATTTTATTGTATCATTTTAATACAATACAGTCAAGCATTGAAAAATTATTTTCAAATCATTTTTCCTTTATTTCCTGCAGAGTAATCAACCTTTTGAGAATAGATATCATTTCTGCTTAGAAATCTGTCTACATGGAAACACATTACTGGTAATAGGAGTATAGTTATGCCATGGAAGTTCTGCTTTTTCCTAGACCTCCTTAGTAGGGGCAATCACTATTAATTCTTTCTTGTGTATTCTTCCAGACATTTCTATATCCTCATAAGTCATAGATTATTTAATAATGGTTTAATAGTTAATGTCTAGTATTCTATGATATGCTTCTAACATAATTTTTCAGATCTGTTCCCATTGATGGGCATGAAGTTATTTTAGGTTTTGTTATGGGTGGTGATTCTGATTTTACAGCAATCAGTTATCTTTCCTATTTTAAAGTCCCATCTCAAAAAAATGTATAATATGAGACTACCCCTATAAGACGAACCTATTTTTAATGTGATTACTAAATGCTTGTGACTTTTTTAAAGCTGAAGAAAAATTTCCTAATCAGGATAAATTTACCATGTCAATGCCACTAAGAAGTTCAAAATGAATCCTAGACATTAGAGTGGGGCTGAGCCTGCAGATAAGGAAAATATATGAAATCTATAGAATTTGCTAGGGTTGACTGAATTGATGTTAAAGATGATATACAATCATCTATGTTAACTCACAAATATTAATTTCATTTATAAGATAACAGTAATAGAAGCGAATGTCAATGTATGACATGACACCAAAGGCAAATGACAGGTTTTTAATTTGGGACTTGCAAATACATCTTCTTATCTGCTGACACTTCTGAATAGGCTCAAAAGGACTGTTCCTGTCCTAAAGTGTCAAGACACAGAATCCTAGAGGGGTACTAAATGGATGTTAATATAAATACCCCAAAATGTTGTTCACATAAATCTAACCAAATAACTTATGTATTTGTGTTACTAAATCAATGACAAGTTGGTAAGTTTTAAAAAAATATTATTTCTAATCTACAAGTAGTAAAAAATGCGTTATGATATAGGCCTATTATTGTATAATGTCCCAAGCTAGGTAAACCTATGTATATGTGATCTTGGAAGTACAATAACAAGAATTTCCAACAAATGCTCATATCTACTAGCAAAATGGGCTCTTGGTTTTTGGTTGGTTTCAAAATCTCCTAAATTGCCTAGTGAAATTTCCAGCTTGTGCTAAACTCCATGCTTAGAAAGATAATACTGACCCTGCACCTGTCAGTGACGCTGCAGATGGTGCACATAATGCACACGAATGCCTTCAGAACAGGAAGGAGGAGGAGATGAAGGAACAGATTGCTGTGTGAAATGAGCCCACATGTCCAAGAGGCTAATTATCTGTTCCCTAAAACTATTTCCAGTGTGTTGCATCCTGAAACACTGAGGCTTATTTCTGTGCATCATTAAAAAGCCAAAGAAAATTTATTACAGCAAATGCAATGTATAAATACATTGTGGTGCCATTCACCTAAATGCATACTTTGTATTCTTTTGGAATTATTTTTGTTTGTGGTATAGAAATGTAGATTATGAATTAAACTTTCTCTCTTAAATTGTGGATAGAAAAAAACATGACTTTTTCTCTTAGGAAACTGAAAAATTGGTATTAGTTTCAATGTAACTCTTTCAGATGACCAAATTACACCACAGTATTGACTTAATCAAATAATTTTTTAAAAAAATAGCTGCCAAAAAACTTTAGCATTGATCTTAAAATATAAAGTTGAAAAGCATTATTACAAATGTTGAAAGTAGAATTTATAAGAAATAGAAAATGAATGATACAGATTAACAAAAATATATTTGAGAAATAATTATACAGTACTGATGAAGTTATTTTTCATCACAAATAAACTGAATAGTCTAATAATCCAAAATTCAAATTATTTAATAAAAAAATAAAATACATTAAATGCATGATGCAGTGGTGGTAAGAAATCTAATTTAAAAATCACTACATTTAATTAAACTTAAACCATTTTATACTAAGGAATATTCATAATATTTGCTAAAAACCGTTTTATGATACTATGACATGTGCTTCTGTGTGTGTCTGTAGGTGCACTTACCCATTTTAAATGTTTTAGCATGAAAAAAGAAGTTTTTCTCTAATTGTATTTTCCCATGCTATTGCTCATTTATCCTTATCTTCTGAGGACAGAGAAAGTTTGAATTTCCAAGCTGTTTCTGGAACATTTTTTGTTCTCTTGTATAAAACCTCATATTTCTTTTAGGCTGATATCATTTTCATTGCTTCATCATTTACTTCCCAGGTAACATGAGATCTGGCTGGCAGATTTCCTCTCCAAAACAACTGGCAGAATTTAAGGATATTTAAATGCCTGTGGAGGGACGTGCCCTAGGCTCTCCCAAGCCAGGGCTGTGGGGGGCCAAGGGCCTCGGCCATGACCCCCAGTAGCTGCAACCCGCTCAGTGATGACGACTGAACTACCACAGTAAGCACCCTGAGCTCTCCAGAGCTACGGCAGTGGGGGAACGAGGGCCTCAGCCACACCCCCGTGACACCAGCAGAAGCGGCCTGGGTTCCCGTGAGCTGAGGTGGTGGGGAATGAGGGCCTCGACCAACTCCCCGACGCATGCAAGCAGCCCAGCAATGACCACTAAGCTGCAGCAAGAAGAGCCCCATGTTCCTGAGGTGGGGTGGTGGGGGGCAAGGACTTTTACCACACCCCTGTGGCATCTGCACCCAGCCTGGCAATGACCAAGCCACCAATGGAAGCTCCCTGGTTTCCCCTGTGGGAACAAGGGAGGTGCCATGGGCTTCAATCCCACCCCACCCCCCCGCTTCTTCCTCCTTCTTCCATCCTATTTCCTTCCCCTTTTCCCTCTTCCCCTCCCTCCAACATCATAGAATGTAAAATAATAATAATAATAATAACAATATTAATAAAAATAAATAAATGCCTGTGGATATAATGCATCTAATATCTTAATTCTGGCGCTGGGGGCCTGCCAGCATTATCATAATTCTACTTATGGTTACAACATTGCTCACTCAAAACTCTTTCCCACCTGAAGCCATTTATAATAGCTCTTTATTTTCCCTGTGTCCTCTCATACTCTAGACAAACAATATTTGCCTTTTTCCTTCATTTCACGTGGATGGCTAAGTAGCTTTAATAAAAATCACATATACGTGAAGATTAAGACCATGACAAACCCAGAGCTTCCAACGTTATCTCAGCTCTTGGAACTTTCCCAAGAAATTTGTGTGCTTATCTGCGTTAAACTCCTGATCTCTTCCCTAGTTTCCTCGGTGACCATTCTTAAACACCTCTCTCTTCTAGTCCCCTGTTGAGCATCTAATTCTCAGGATATAACCTAATTTATACTTATCCCACTAAGAAAATTGCTACCAGTTAACATTTTGCTCTCAAACCTAAAACTTTATCTGTGTTCATATTTTCTTTACTATTTTACTGAATTTCAGAGGATGAGGTATCTTTTACCCTGATCAAGGCAACTCATTTCATTTGTAGCTTTGATACCTTCCTTCTTTGGAATCCTATTTTGTTGATGGTCGCCATTCTCTGGACTCTTCAGTTTCTTTACTTGTTCCTCACTCTAAACATTAAATGTGCTGAGGTTTCTACCAACCTAAACAAAATACATTTCTTGAACTTAAATCTCATCTTGCTGCCATATAATCACTTCCTTTATCTTCTCATACAAATTTCCTGAAAGACTTGTCTACCTTTTCTATTTTCACGTATTCTCACTTTAATTTTGTAATTCATCGGAATATGACTTCTGTCCCCTTATTGTTATTTTGAAACTGGTTACCCCAATGCTACCCATGACATTCATTTGCAAACCCTATGACATTTTTAAAATATTTATTCTTGTGAATCTGTTGCACTTAAACTATTGAGCACATCTTACTTTATATTTTATGCAAGTAATGCATATTCATTATAAAACAGCAAAGAAAACAAACACATGAACATTTTGGTATATATCTCACGATCTTTTAAAAACGAATTCATATTAATATCTACATAAAATACTTAAATATATTTTGAAAGGGATGTATGATATATACAGCAATTTGCAACATAAAAGATTGTGTTTATGATTTTATTGTGAATATAGATGAATTACACTAAGTATTTTAGAACACAGTCAAAATGCAGCCATTGTGTTTTTTCTAATTTATTAATAAATTCTTAAATTGGTGGATAGCTAGACTATAAACAATTTCTTTACTTTTAGAAATTATGCAACCAAATAATACTCTACTTGGATCCTTTAACATTCCAACTAATAATTACTCAGGATAGACAAGTGAATTTAAAATTTCTGAGTTAATGTAGAAATACATTTTTAAGGTTTTTGTTATATATTTTAAACAATCCTCCAAATAGTTTCACAGTTTACGGAAATGGTAGATCCTATGAGCTCTTGCTGACGGTAATAATATATATATATATATACATATAATTTTCAAATTTATTGTCAATAAAAAGTGTGGCATTTAAATCAGTTTATCTTTGAATATTACTGGAATGCATATTTCTTCATATATATGATATTTTACTTATTATTAGTGATTTTGTAATTCATATCATTTGTCTCTATTCAAATAGCCTTTTTTTTAGGTAAGATTAAACAAAAGTATATACACTTGTGTAACAACCATATAAAGGTACTTCATGGTCCTTTGTAGTCAGCACAAGCCCACCGACTCGCAGAGGTTATTCTGACATTTATCACCATAGTTTCACTTCACCTATTTTTTAATAACAGGTTTACTGAGAATTGATCTATGTACCATAAAATTCACCTGCTTAAAATGTATATAAGTCACTGGTCTTTTTTTTTTGGGGGGGGGTATATTAACAGATAACTGCAGCAATCACCATGTTCAATTTTAGAATATTTTCATCACCTCAAAATGTAACTGCCTTATCCTTTAGCTATCACCCTCAACCCTTTGTCTCTCACCATTTAGCCACCATCCCATCATCACCCTAGCTATTACAACCCTCTATGGATTTTCCTATCCTGGACATTTTATAAAAATTGAATTATATAAAAAGCAGTCTTTTGTGACTGGCTTATTTCACTTAACATAATGTTTTCTAGGTTCATCTATGTTGTCGCATGTGTCAGAATTTCGTTCTATTTTATGGCCGAATGCTATTCCATTGTATAGACATGCCAGTTTTTGTTTATCCTTTCATCCATTGACAGATATCGAGTTGATTCCACTTTTTGGGTATTTTAAATATTATGGCTTTAAGTTTTTGTTTTAACACCTATTCTCAATTATTTTGGGTGTATACCTAGTGGTGAAATTCTGAGTCATATGTTAATTCTATGTTTAACTTTTCGAGGAGCTTCTAAACTGTTTTCCATAGTAGCTACACATTTTATTCTCACCAGGAAAGTATGAAGGTTTCAATCTCTCCGTATCTTCGCCAACTTGTTATTTTCTGTTTGTTTGTTTTATTATAGTCATCTTAGTGGCTATGAGGTGGTATCTCACTGTGGTCATAAAATACGTGTATGTTTAATGTCCTACCTCTATATTTGGAAGTTGTTATCATATAATTGATATTGAAAGCTGAGAAAGCAGTTGAGGTCACCATAGGAATAACTAGGTAGAGAATATTAGAGAGTAAGTATTGAACTCAGAGGCAGTTCATGTTAAAAAGGGAGATGAAAAGAATCAGTAAAAGAATACAAAAGAAGAGCATTTTTTGTGGACCTAATTGTGTGCTTCCCTAATACCCCTACCCCAAATTCATATGTTGGAGACCTAATACCAGATATGACTGCATTTGCAGATAGGGCCTTTAAGAAAGTAATTAAGGTTGAATGACGTAGGAAAGATGGAGACATAATCTGATAGGACTGGTAACCTCATAGGAACAGAAAGAAACACTAGCTCTCATTTATTCTCACTATCTCTCTCTCCCTGCACACCCACAGAAAGAAAGCCATGTTAGGACATAGCCATCTACAAGCAGGGAGGCAGACCTCACCAGAAATCCATCCTGATGGTGGCTTGATCTTGGACTTTCAGTATCCAGAACTGTGGGAGAATATATTTTGTTGCTGAAGCCACCCAGTATGTTGTATTTTAAAACGGCAGCCCAAGACAACTAATGCAGCATCCAACATTTAATTACTACAGTACTGAAGCCAACTAAAGAAATGAGCAGAGAGTAATTGTGACACATGTTGCTGAATGGTCAGGCAAGGTAAGGACTAAGTAACAAACACTGAATTCAGTAATATGGATCTCATCAGTGCCCTTTAGTGGTGGTAGGTGCAAAAGCCTGATTGAAGTGGATTTAAGAGGGCATGTGAAAAGAGGAATAGGAGATAGTAAGTCTTTTTAGAGTCTTGTTTTATATGTAAGCTACAAAAACAAAAGAAAGAAAAAAGAAAAAAAAAACAATATATGTGCGTATGTATATATGTGATGATAAATATAACAAGATGTTGCAAGTCAATAGAAATGACAACATAAGAAGTGAGGAGAAAATGATGACACAGGAGGGAGAAAGAAGAATTGTTTGAGTGAAGTCTTTGAGAGAGGAAAGGTGAACAGATTCTACTGCATAAATTCACTTTATGTAGGAGTATTTGTAATTTATCTAAACCAAGAGTAATGAAAGCTAAGGATGTAGATACAGAGATTGTTGGCAGCCTGTGAATCTTCTATGATTCTGTCCATAGACATGAGGAAAAAATCTGACTATATATTTTTTTCCAAATATATATAAATTATCATTCATTGAAAAAACCAACTTCTACCCATTCAAAATATATCAATTTTTAATATAAATTTCATTATTTATTATTTCTCATCTTCCAATCAATTCTCTCTACTGATTTGAGTTTACTGGCCCCTATAATACTTGATTTATATGTTGTAATTTTATACGATGTTTTTAAAACAATTCATCCACTTTATTCAGATTTCACTAGTTTTACCTATGTTCACTTGTCTGTGCATTTATTTATTTTCTATTTTATTTATAATTGATACATAATAATTGTATTTGTTTATGTGGTACAGCATGTGGTTTCAATACACATATACATTGTATAATGATCAAATCATGATAGTTAGAATATTCATCACCTAAGTAATTATAATTTCTTTGCAGTGATAACATTCAAGGTCCTCTTTTCTACCTGTCTTGAAATATAAAACACAATATTATTAGCTATAGTTACCCTATAGTGCAATAAAACATGAGAACTTATTCTTCCTATCAAACTGTTACTTTGTATCCAGACTAATCTCTTGCCATACCTCCCTGTCTTGTCCACCCTCCCCAGCTTCTGGGAACCACTATTCTACTCTACTTCTATAAAAAAAAAAAAAGGCCTTTAGATTCCACATGCGAGTGAGATCAAGTGGTATTTATATTTCTGTGCCTGGCTTATTTCACTTAACATAATGTCCTCCAGGTTCTTAAACACTATACTAGAACTAAATCACTGTCCTGCCATTAATTGCTTGTCAGGGAAGACTTACTGGGAGCACTGAAACTTAAACACTGCACTGGAAATAAACTGCTACCTTCATGTTTCTTTCCTGTTCTGGGGAAGACTTTTGTGATCAATGGAACTTAAACACTGCATGGGAAGTAAATGCTGCCCTTAAGATTTTTTTCCCAATCTAAGGAGAAAATTTTGTGAGCACCAGTACTTAAACTCTATATTGGATTGAAATTACTGTTCTGCCTCTGATTTACTATTCTGGGGAACACTGATTGTGAACACTAGAGCATAAACACTGCACCAGAACTAAATCTATAAACTCAAGTTGTTTTCACATCTGGTAAAGACTTTTCATGAGCACCAGAACTTAAGCACTGTACTGGAACGAAATTGTTGCCCTGATGTTGTTTACCAGGCTTGGGAAGAAATTTTGTGAACACTAGCACTTAAAAATCTATATTGGATGGAAACGACTATCCTGCCATAATTTCCTGTTCTAGAGCTTAAATGCCACACCAGAACTAAATTTCTGACCTCATGATGCTTCCCATTCTTTGGACAATTTTGTGAGCACCAAAATTTAAATTCTGCAATGGAACTAATTTGTACCCTCATATTGTTTCCTGTTCTGGGTAAGGCTTTTTGTGAGTACCAGAATTTAAAGACTATACTGGAACTAAATCACTGCACTGCCATGATTTTCTGTCCAGGTGAAGACTTATTGTGAACACTGGAGATCAAACAGTGCACCGGAACTAAATGTCTTCCTCATTTTGTTTCATGATGTCGAGAAGCTTTTGTGGTCACCAGAATTTAAAAACTGCACTGGAAGTAAATTGCTACCCTCATATGTGCCATGCTCTGTGGAAGACTTTTTGTGAGCACCAGAACTTAAATGCTATACTGGATTTAAATCCCTGTGCTGCCATGATTTCCTGTTCAGGGGAAGACTTATTGTGAATACTGGAGGTTAAAAACACAATGTCTGCTTTCATGTTGTTTTCTGATGTTGAGAAGACTTTTTCTGAGGACTGTAAAATAAACTATGCACTGGAACTAAATTGCTATTCTCAAATAGTTTCAAGTTCAGAGGAAGACATTTTGTGAGCTCCAGAACTGGACTGGAACAAATTGCTAACCACATATCGTTTCCTTTTCTGGGAAAGACTTTTCTGAGGATCAGAAATTAAACTACATACTTAAATGAAATCACAGTCTTCCCACGATTCCCTGCTCTGGAGAATACTTATTGTGAAAACTGGAAGTTAAACACTACACCAGAAATGAAGTACTGCCCTAATGCTGTTTCCCAATCTCAGGAGGACATTTTGTGTGCACCAGAACTTTAATACACCATTGGAACTATATTGACAGCCTCATGTTGTTTCCTGTTCTGGGGAAGAGTTCTAGTGAGCACTGGAATGAAACACTGCCATGGAACTAATTGCTGCCCTCACGTGGTTTCTGGTTCTGGGGAAGTCTTTCTTGTGAACAAAAAACATAAATGCTACTCCCAAACTAAATTGCTGGGCTGGTGTTGTTTTTCAATTATGGGGAGACTTTTCTGTGATCACCAGAACCTAAACACTGCATTGGTGCTAAATTGCTACCCTCATGTTGTTTCCCATGCTGGGGTTGAATTTTTGCACCAGAACTTAATGCTACAGTGGAACTAAATTGCTACTCTCGTGTTGTTTCTTGTTTGGGGGAAGACTTTTTTGAGCACCAGAACTTAAATGCTGCTCTGGAACAAAGTTCCTGCACTGATGTTGTTTCTAGAGTTTTTGTGAGTACAAGAATTTACGCTGTATACTAAAATGAATAACTGCCCTGCTATGATTCCCTGTTCTGGGGAAGACTTATTTTGAACATTGGAGCTTCAACACTGCACCAGAAGTAAATTTTTCTTTTTGTGTTGTTTCCCTATATTGGGTAGACTTTGTGAGCACTAGAAATAATTGCTGACCTTATGGAGTTTTTTTCCCCAGTCTTAGGAAGGTGTTTTGTGAGCTCCAGATATTAAACACTGCATAGGAACTAAATTGGTACTCACATGTTTTTTTCCTGTTCTGGTGAAGACCTTTTGTGAGCACTGGAACCTAAACACTGCACTGGAACTAAATCATTGTCCCGCCATGATTTCCCATTATGTGGAAGTCTTATTGTGAGCACTGGAGCTTAAAAAGTGTATGAGAACTAAATTTCTGTCCACATGTCTTGTTCTGGGGAATACTGATTGTGAACACTGGAGTTTAATCATGTCACCAGCTGTATATTGCTGCCCTGATGTTATTCACTGATCCTGGGAAGACTTATTGTGAGCACCACAACTTAAAAGCTGATTCTGAACTAAATTGCTGATCTCGTGTTTTTCCAACAACTTCAGAAGCCTTTTGGGGAGCTCCAGAACATTTTTTTTTGAGAGATTTTTTTCTCAAATCAGGGTAATTGCTATATATATCATTACACAACATAATCATTTTTCATGGCCCTTTATCAATTTCTCCCTTGACCCCTCCCCCACTGCCCATTTCCCACCTCTGGTGGCTTCAGTTCCATACTCTCCTTTTGAAAGGTCAACAAATTGACATTGTTGTATCCTTCCTCTTTTTTTTTATTGTTTATTTGTGGTTTTTTAATTTTTTAATTTTTTTAGCTCCCACTTATGAATGAGGACATGAGGTATTTCTCTTTCTGTGCCTGGCTTACTTCACTTAATATAGTTTTCTTTAAGTTCATCCACATTGCTGTGAATGGCAGAATTTCATTCCTTTTTATGGCAGGGTAGTAAACCATTTTGTATGCACACCAATTTATTTTTTCTCTAGTCATCTGCCAATGGATTTTTACGTTAGCTCCAACTCTTAGCTATTATAAATAAAGCTGAGATAAACATGGGAGTGCAGATGTCCCTTAAACATGATGATTTCCATTGCTTTCTGTATACAGCCAGTAGTGGGATTGCTGGATCATATGGCAGTGCTATCTGTATTTATTTGAGGAACTGCTATACTGTTTTCCATAATGACTGCACTAATTTATGGTCCCACCAACAGTGCAGGATGGTTTCCCTTTTTTATTATCCTCATCAGTGTTTGTTATTCCCTGTCTTTTTGATAATGGGCATTCCAAATGGCATGAGATGATATCTCAATGTGATTTTGATATGCATTTCCTTGATGCTTAGTGATGTTGAGCATTTTTTCAGGTGTCTGTTGGGTATTTTTATATCTTTTTTTCAGAAATGTCTGTTCAGCTCCTTTGCCCATTTTTTAGTAGGGTTACTTGTTTTTATTAGTAAGTTGTTTGTGTTTCTTGTGTATTCCAGATATTAATCCCTTGTAGGATGAATAGTTCATGAATATTGTCTCCCATCATGTAGATATAATTTTCATAAGCTATACTGTTAGCTATATTGCTACCTTCATGTTGTTTTCTGTTCTAGTGAAGACTTATTGTGAACACTGGAACTTAAACACTGCAACAGAATTAAAATGCTGCCCTGATGAAGTTGGCCAATCTCTGGTATACTTTTTGTGAGCTCCAGAAGGGGTTCCCTTCCTGTATTTATTCTCCAGCCCAGGAATTTATAGCAAGAGACATAGGCGGGATTATAGTTTAACAATATAGGCTGGTAACTTTCCTTGAAACAAGCCAGATAATATTCCATAAAACAATTTAAGTGATCCATCAACAAACACTTTATCTTAGCAAACATTCTCTTCTTACAGCAACTTCGCAGTATCTTTACATATCAATCAGAAGCTTGTCTGTCTTTGAACCAGCAGCCTTGCTGTGTTACAACTCTTTTTCTTACAACAGAGACTCAGTAGCCTTGGGAAAATTTCCTGTTTTTTGTAAGGTCAATATTTGAAACTTCTAGGCTTTGGAAAACCAGGCCCTGTGAAGTACATATGCTTTATGCATCCTCTACAACTGAACTGCTACCCTCATGTTGTTTCCTGTTCTGGGGAAGTCCCTTTTTCAGCACCAGAACTACATTACTGCCCTGTGTTGTTTTCCAATCTCTGGATGAATTTTATGACCACCAGAACTTAAAAACTGTACTAAAATTAAATTGCTGACCTCACACTTCCCAATTTGGGGAAGACTTTTTATGAGCATCAGTACTTAAATGATATATTGGAAGTAAATCACTGTTCTGCCATCATTTTCTTTTCTGAACAAGACATTGGGAGTACTGGAGCTCAAATACTGCACTCACATTAAATTGCTGCCTTGATGTTTCCCATTCTCTGGAAGACTTTTGTGAGCACCAGAACTTAAAATGGTGCACCAGATCTAAATTGCTTCTGTTGTCTTGTTTCCTGAACTTGGGAAGACTTTTTATGAGCAGCAGAACTTAAACATGGCACTGGAACTAAATTGCTGCCCTGATATTGTTTCCTGATGTCATGAAGACTATTTGTGAGCACCAGAATTTCAACACTGCACTGAAACTAAATTGTTACCTTCATGTTGCTTCCCATTGGGGAAAGACTTATTGTGACTATCAGAACTTAAATATTATATTGGAACTAAATCTCTGTCCTGCCATCATTTCCTTGTCTGGGGAAGACTTATTGTTACTTTTGAATCTTAAACACTTTACCAGAGCTAAACACTTAAATTCTGCATCAGAACTAAATTTCTATACTAATGTTGTTCCCTATTCTAGAGAAGATTTTTTGTGTACACCAGAATTTCATAATATACTGGAACAAAATTGCTGCCTTTCTGCTGTTTCCCAGTCTGGCGAAGTCATTGCAAGAACAAAAACTAAGTAACTGACCTATTTGTTGCTTTTAGGTCATGGGAATCTGGCACAGAAACTCGAGCTATCTGGGAAATGTGTCCCAGGATTTGTTCCATCCCACACATTGTACCTCCTGTGCTCTGGTGCTGATCAGCCTGTTCAGTGTGGTCTTTCTGCTGATCAGGATGCATAGTAGTTATGAGTACTGAATGCTAATTCACCCCTGATGGTTCAGCTCTCCTGGCATTTCAAATGCTTTTCTTCATACAGGGCCAAAGTGACCTTCCTGTGAAGATGCCCAGACCAGTCTATAGATCAAATACCCACCTCTAATTCCTTACTCTCACATCTAGTATTGTAGGTCCAGGGAAATTCTTTGTGAGTGGCACTATATTTACTTGAACGAGAAAGGAGAACAGTATGAAATGATTGTTTCTCCCACTGGCTGTGGCTTTTCTCACTTTCATGAGTGGGCCGAGGAGATTTCTCAGCTATTTTCTGATTGTGGGGTGGAGATTTACTGGGGATCCTCTGTTCTGCCATCTTGCTGATGTCAGAATGTTTTTATAGAATATTTACATGCATGTATCAGGGCAAGTTCTCTCACATTATGATGGAGTTTGGGTGTGTTTTCCGCACCAAAACTCATGCAGAAATCTGATCCCCAATGTGGCAGTGTTGGAAACTGATTGAGTCATGGGGGTGGATCCCTCATGAATGGCTTAGTGCTCTCCCTAGGTGGGGGGGAATAATGAGTAAGTTCTTTCTCTATTAGTTCCCGTGAGAGCTGATTGTTTAAAAGAACTGGCACCTCCTCTCTCTTGCTTCCTCTCACCATGTGATCTAATTGTACCCACCAGCTGCCTGCCACCTTCCACCATGAGTAGAAGCAGCCTGATGATTGTGCCAGATGCAACTGTCCCAGAATCATAAACCAAATAAATCTCTGTTCTTTGTAAATTACCTAGTTTCAGGTATTTCTGTTATAGCAACACAAACAGACTAATACACATATTATTTTTAAAATGTTACTTTTCAGTTACTTTTTATTCTTTTACATCAAATTTATAAGCTTTTAAAAATCCTTTGGGGACTTGTATTTGAATTATACTAAGAGTAAAGATTGCTATAGAAAATTGACATTAAAAAATGAATTTTCTGTCTTTCCTATCAATATATTTTAGAATGTTATATTCAATAAGTTGTTTTTGTTTACTCCATAGATATCTTAGACAATTGTTGCTAAGTGTGTGTATACCTGTTTTATATATCAATAATTATAGGTAAAATGATGACCCTGTTTATATCATCCAAGCTGTTGATTTGTAGAAAAACATTAATTTTACATATTTATTTCTTCAATATGCACATTATCAAATGATGTGATCATTAGATATTAAATGATATTCCTATGACATTATCTCATCATATGAAAATTATCATGGTTATATCTCCACATTTGCAATGAAGAACCTATTTTCTCTGTATCAAATCTCATTGGATTTTCTTGAACTTCTGGGGAAAAAAGTTAATTATTAATATTAAGAATAAGAATCAATTTTTCTTCTAATGTGATGAGAATTATCATAACATATCTATACAAATTACAGTTTGGGCTGCAGCTTGGCAATGGCTAATTTTTAACATAATAAGGAAAAAGTAAGCTTGAGATATACATATATACATTGGATTTTACCAAAAAATTTTTTACATGTTTTGAGAGAAGCACATTTTATTTTCAATAATAATGACATAATAAATTTCTTTAATACAGTTATAATATTTGTATTGTGTACATTATGTAATTAAATAAATAATATGAGGGTACTTCAGAAAGTTCATGGAAAAATGTAGTTAAAAGATAATGTGAATCTTTCCATAAAAATTTAAAGACCCCTTGTATTCTCTTGATGTAAGATATTATTTAAACATTATAACTGTATAAAATAATTTATAACATCCTTATATTCAAGGAGAAATATGATTCTTTCAAAAGATGCTTAAAATTAATTTATAAAGTGACCCATACTACATAATGACTTTTAAAATATACTATTGTATATTTTATATGCAATATATGCATGAGAGATTTACATTAATATTTCTAGTTAATATTGGTTCCAGTTTTTCTCTTCTGAATTATCTTTTATAGATTTTTTATGAGGGTTTCAACAATTTTTCAATTTTTGGAAAGAGCTCATATAGAATAAAATATGGGCTTTCAGATAGGAATTTCCCCAAGATGGCTGAGTAGAGAATTCTGGCACTAGTCCCTACCCCATAAAAAATCCAAACAAACAAACAAACAAACAAACATATTTTGACTGGAACGACTGAGGAAACATGCTGTAGAGCACCAGAAGAGTGATGAGATCCTTGTGAAGCATGGAAGAAAGGAACAGCACCACAGAGAGCAGAGCAGAGCATCCAGCATCTCCCCACCTCAGGAGACAGCCTGGAACCAGAAGGAGAGAAGGTAAGCTGGAAAAGACCCCAGCTGTTCCCACCAACATCACAAACACTAACAATCCCCACCTTAAGAGAATCCCCCAATCTATTCAGTACTCAGTCTCAGCTGGAGAGCAGCTGGGAGGTAGTGTAGACATAGTCTCATAGTGAAAACTAAAGAAAATTAAAATCCTTCAGCCCTGAGCAGCTGAGATGCAGCACCATCTGAGAGCGGAAATCATATCAGGAGCATGCTCTTCCTTGGTCCCAATTCTTACTCCCTTTGCCTGGAAGCCATACCTGCATTCTATCAAACTCACATGGATGTGAACTGAACCAAGACACAGGTTGCCTGGAACCTAAAACAGAGAGAAAGACCAAGAATTCAGTATCTGAACACATGCAGCATGTCCCCTCCCCCCACCCAGGTGAGATGACTTGCTGAGCAGAAAATCCACCAAGGTGCAGTGGTTCCCACAGTCATGGCCTACCTTGCACGGCCTGTGGGGGCCAAACCTGCAAGTGCCCACACAGCCTACAGCTAGCCCAATGGCAGCCCCGCATCACCCTGAGACCCTCTAAATGCTCCCACAGACACCTGCAAGACCACAATCCCACCTATCAGGAGCCTAGACCCATATGCCAAACCCAGCAAGTCTGACTCCCTTTGTCTGGAGGCCCTGCCTGTATTCTGCTGTGCTCACATGAGCACCAGTGTGACCACAGCCCAGCGTGCCTGGAGCCTAGGACAGAAAGACCAAGACCTGAGTATCTGAACCACACAGCACCCCCAGGCGAACAGGAAGTCTTGCTGAGCAGAAAAGTTGCTGCAGTACAAGGTCTGACCTGCATGGCCCATGGAGGCCACAAGTATCCGTATGTCCCACAGCTAGACTGGTGGTATCCCCATCTCCTCCCACAAACCTCCACAGATTTGGATAGGCACTGGCATGACCCCAAACTCAGCTGCCTGCAGCTTAGACCAGACAGAGTGACTGAGACCACAACATTTGAGCCATGCATCCCTCACTCCTCCCCCACCCCCAGGAAGTTAGGATGACCAGCTGTGTGGGGAAGCTGCTAGCAAGCAGTTATTCCCCACATTTGCATGTACAAGCCCTGCACAACATGATTCTGCTGAATCCACAAGTGCCTGCACCAATAGCCAGCCTAGTGGTGATCCTTTCTCCCCCCACAGCCCTCCACAGCTCTAGAGAGTTGTGAAGTACTGTAGCATCTGTGCAGACTTGCTCCCAACTCAACAGCTGATCCAGTGGTGCTCTATAGAGCTGAAAGGACCTACTACAACAGTATACGACTTCTCACTGACCAATAGTGAAACAGACAGGAGATTTGGCACCCTAAGGCAGGCCTCTTCAGAGATGCTGGGCTCGGCTGAACCTTTACAGGCTTGTATCACACTGAACAGCTGATCAGGTGGCCACCTACAGAGTTGCCAGTCCTTGAGATAGCCATGTATACCTACTTCCAAACCAACAGGTGATTAGGCAGCAGCTTTTTCACCCTAAACACGCCTCTAGAAAACAACTGAGTCCTGCAGCAGCCACAAAGGTTTACTCCAAGGTCAACAGCTGAGCCTGTGGCCCTCTACAGAGCTGCCAGTACCTGTTGCAATGGTATACATTTGCTCAGTGACCAATGGCAGATCACCCACCCCAAAAAGAAACACATCCCAACAATGGCCACAATGGCACCCAATGTCAGCTCTAAGACTGAATACAATTGAAAAGGCCCATGAAGCCTGCACTATTTCACTCATCCAGATCCAAACTTAAAATACCAACCCAACTATCAATAGAGAACACTTCTACAGGAAAGAGTATGCCACTTCCTTTCGGGCCTTAAAAACTAACACCACCTTAAGTGACATTACAAGCGGCACCATTATTGGCCCACAAGGGCGTATTAATGTGGGAGCCTAAGACGGCACCTGGAGGAAGTAGGGTGGAAGTGTCTGTGGGAACCTTGCCTTAGCCCTTATTGGCCAAATACGCGCTTCGGTGCTTGAGGTTGCAATAGCTAGGCATTGAGACAGGATGCATGCTCTCTTTACCTTTAAGCTGATAAGATTATGTAAAAAACCTCCCCTCCCTATCTGCCTGTAAAAGCAAGTGCATGTGTGATAATAAATGGAACTGCCTCGACAGAACCCCCCCTTTAAGCTGATAAGATTATGTAAAAAAACCTCCCCTCCCTATCTGCCTATAAAAGCAAGTGCTTGTGTGATAATAAATGGAACTGCCTCGACAGAACCCCCGCCACGTCTGAGTGTCCTTTAACCAGGCTGGGTGGGGCCAGCGGTGTGCTCACCTCTCTTCACAGCTCTCTTCCCCCATCTCCTTCCAAAGGCGACCGGAGGGAAAGAGGAATCCGGGCCATTTGCTTGCCCACCGAAATGAACGAGGCTAGGGCTGTTCGGGTCGGCCACCGGCGGTGAACCCGACAGCTTCCAAAACCATTCCTAGAAGTATAAGAATTGACTACACTACCTGATGCCCAGATATCAAAGCAGTAATATGAGAAGCATGAAAAACAGGGAAACATGACTTCCCTAAACGAAGTCCATAATTCTCCAATACCAGACTCCAAACAATAGGAAATTGACAAATCACATGAAGAGGAACCCCAAATGACAATAATAAGGAAACTCAAAATGATGGATAAAAAAATAGATAGAAATCACAATGAACTAGAAAAGAAATTAGAGGATATATAAGAGAAGTTCAACAAAGAGCTAAAACAATAAAAAAAAAATAAACAGAAATACTGGAAATGAAGTATCCATTGAAAGAAATAAAAAATACAACTGAAGTGTTTCCCTTGTGTTTTCTTTAAGGAGTTTTATTGTTTCAGGATGTATATTTAATTCTTTAATCCATTTTGAGTTGATATTAGTATATGATGACTGGTATGGGTCTAGTTTCATTCTCCTACATATGAATACCCAGATTTCCCAGTATCATTTGCTGAAGAGGCACTCCCTTCCCCAGTGTGTAGACTTGGTGCCTTTGTCAAAGGTCAGATGACTGTAGGTGTGTGGGTTGATTTGTGGGTTCTCTATTGTATTCCACTGAACTTTATGTCTGATTTTATGCCAGTGCCATGCTGTTTTGGTTATTATAGCTTTGTAGTATAGTTTAAAGTCAGGTAGTGTTATGCCTCCAGCATTATATTTTTGCTCAGTATTGCTTTAACTGTGTGTGGTGATTTACTATTCCATATAAATGTCGGGATCGGTTTTTTTTTTGTTTGTTTGTTTTTTTCCATTTCTGAGAAAAATTTCATTGGAATTTTGATGGGGATTGCATTGTATCTGTAGATGACTTTGGGTAACATGGACATTTTCACAATGTTAATTCTTCTGATCCAAGAAAACATAGGGAAAACACTCTAGGAAGTAGGAGTGGGACAGACTTCATGAATATGACCGCCAAAGAACAGGAAACCAAAAGAAAAATAAAGAAATGGGATTATATCAAACTAAAAAGTCTCTGCAGAGCAAAAGAAATGGTCAAGAGAGTGAAAAGACAACCAATATAATGGGAGAAAATATTTGCAAAATATACATTTGACAAAGGATTAATATCCAGAAGATACAAGGATCCCAAACAACTTTACAGCAAATAATAATAATAATAATAATAATAATAATAATAATAACCCAATGAAAAAAAGGGCAAACAAGCTGAATAGGCATTGCTCAAAGGTGGATATACGATTGGTCAACAGACACATGAAAAAATGCTCAACATCACTCAGCATTCAGGAAATGCAAATCAAAACCACTTTGAGATACCATCTCACTCCACTTAGGATGGCTAATATACAAATGACTGAGAATGGTAAATGCTGGTAAGGTTGTGGAGAAAAAGAAATTCTCATACACTGTTGGTGGGACTGCAAAATGTTGCAGCCTTTATGGAAGATGGTATGGAGGTTCCTCAAACACTTACGGATAGATCTACCATACAACTCAGCTATTCCACTGCTGGGAATACACGCGGAGGATTGGAAATCATCATTCCAAAAGGATACCTGTACTCTCATGTTTATTGCAGCACTATTTACAATAGCCAAAATTTGGAACCAGACCAATGCCCATCATCAGATGATTGGATAAGGAAACTGTGTTATATCTACACAATGGAATACTACTCTTTTATAGAAAAGAACAAACTACCACCATTCACAACAACATGGATGGACTTAGAGAAAGTAATATTAAGTGAAACAAGTCAGACACAGAAAGAGAAATGCCACATGTTCTCACTTATTTGTGCGAGCTAAAATAAATAAATAAATATACAAACAAATAAAGGGTGGGGGGGGAGGAGAAGCCACAACAATCATAAAAATTCCTTGAACTTGTTAAGACAAGTGAATGGATATGATGACATGGGGGGAGATGAGAGAGGGAGAAGGAAAACAGGAATGGGTAAAAGGACATGAAAATCAACTACTATGTATGTTGAAAAATAAAGATTTAAAAAATGAAAATAAAATACAATAAATAAAAAATACAACTGAGAGCACAAGCAGCGAGCTAGAAAAAGTGGAAGAAAGAATCTTCAAACAAGAAGACAGGCTTTTTTAATTAACACACCTGGACCAAATAGAAGAAAAAAGAATTTTAAGACAATGAAGAAAACTTGTGAAATCTTTCTGATATCCTTAAGCATGGGTGTACCAGAAAGAAAGAGCAAGGAAAATACATTAAAAGCCTATTTAATGAAGTAATAGCTGAAGACTGAAGAAATATTAGGAGACATATGGCCCTAAGGATCAAAGAAGCTCAAAGATCCTCAAATTCAACCCCAAAAGGACTTCTCTGAGATAAATTATAGTCAAAATATCAAAAGTCAAAGACAAAGAAAGAATTCTAAAAACAGCTAGAGAAAAGTATTAAATTACCTATAGCAGAATCCCCATCAGGATAACAGCAGACTTCTCAACAGAAACCCTACAGGCCAGAAGAGAGTGGGATGACATATTTGAAGTGCTAAAATAAATAATAAAAATTTAGAAAAAAACCTGCGAACCTAGAATACTATATCCAGCAAAGCCTTTATTCAGAAATAAAGAAGAAATAGTATTATTCCAGACAAACAAAAACTGCAGGAATTTACAACCCAAGGACTGGCCCTTCAGCGAATCCTCAAGGAGTCCTGCATCTGGAATCGAAAGAGATATATATGTCAAAATAAATACATGAGAAACAATAAAGCTCACTAGTAGAACTGATATGCAAAAGAGAAAGAGAAAGAAAATGTTTTTTCATACTGCAAAGAATCACCCAACAGTAAAGATAAATAATAAAGGAAAAGAAAAAAAAAATAAAAAGAAACATATGCAACCATAAAAATAGTAATAAAATGGCAGAAATAAAACAATGCCTTTCAGAAACAACCCTAAATTTAAATGGACTAAGTCTAGCACTTAAAAGATATAGTCTGGATTAAAAAACTGGACCCAACTATAGGCTGCCTGAAAGAAAGTCACTTCACCAATAAAGACACACAGAGTCATACTGGTGGGATGGAAAAAGATATTCCACACAAATGGGAACCAAAAAATAGCAGGAGTTTCCATACTTATATCACATGAAAATACTTCAAACTAAATGTAATAAAAAGAAACAAAGGACACTGTATAATTATAAAAGGATCAATGCAGCAAGAAGATATAGCAATCATAAATATATATGTACTCAACATTGGAACACCCAGATACATTAAAAAAAAATATATGGTTATTGAATTTAGGGGAGAGAAAGACCCCAACACAGTAATTGTTGGGTACCTTTAAGCACTGCTTTCAGCATTGGACAGACCATCTAGAAAAAGAATCAGCAGAGAAATATTAGATTTAAACAGCACTTTAGATAAAAATGACTTGACAGACATACAAAACATTTCATCTAAGAATAACAGAATACACATTCTTCTAATCAACACATGGATCATTCTCCAGGATATACTATATGCTAGGACACAAACTAAGTCTCAAAAAATTTAAGAGACTGAAATCATATCAAGTACATTTTCAGTCAAAATCAAATATATATAGAAATTAACAACAAACAAACCTTTGGAAGCTGTACAAAATCATGGAAATTAAACAGCATGCTCCTGAATGACCAATGGGTCAAAGAAGAAATAAAGCAGGAAATCAAAAAATTCCTTGAAACAAATGAAAATACAAGTACAACATACCAAAACATATGGGATACTGCAAAAGCAATACTAACAGTGAATATTATTGTAATAAGTGCTTACATCAAAAAATAGAAAGAATTCAAATAAACAACCTAATGTCAAATCTCAAAGAACTACAAAAACAAGAATAAACTAATCCCAAAACTAATAGACAGAAAGAATTAAATCAGAGCAGAACTAAATGAAATAGGGACTACAAAATGATAGAAAAAAATCAACAAAACTAAAAGTTGATTTTTGAGAATATAAAGAAATCAGACAAATCATTGGCCACGTTAACTAAAAGACGGGAAAGAAGACACAATACTAAAATCAGAAAAGAAGGATACATTACAACTGATACAACAAAAATACAATTAATCATTAGAGAATATTACCAACAGTTACATGCAAATAAATTTGAAAATCTGGAGGAAGTGGGAACGTTTCTGGACTTATACAAACTAAAAAGACTGAACCAAAAAGAAATACAGACTCTGAACAGACCAATAACAAGCAACGAGATTTATGCACTGATCAGCAGCCCGCCAACAAAGAAAAGCCAAGGACCAGATGGCTTCACTGCAGAATTCTACAAATATTTCAAGATAATTACCACTAATCCTTTTCAAACTAGTCCAAAAATTGTAAAAAGGTCATTCTCCCAAACTCACTCTATGAGGCCTGCATCATGCTTATATCAAAATTGTTTTATTGGTTATGAATATTCATGGAGTACAATGAGAATTGTCATTACTCGTGCATTAGATGTGATGGCCAGATCCATACTGGCAGCATGTCCATTACCACAAATTGTGATTATACCCAGTGTCCCCCACCCAATTATCCCCTCAATTATCCCTGACCTCCCTCCCCATCTCCCGTTCCCCACTCAAATTTATAACCCTAGGTATGATTTCTCCTTTGGCAAGTCCAACGCACCACTGTGGACTTTTTCCTTTACTCTATATCTCTTAACTACAACTTATGAGAAAAATTGTGGTATTTATCCCTCTGTTCTTTGCTTATTTCACTTAGCATAAGTTTCTCCAAGCTCATCCATGTTGTTGCAAATGGGAAAATTTCATTCTTTTTTATGGCAGAGTAGTAATCCATGGTGTATTTATGCCACAGTTTTCTTATCCAATCATCCATTGATGAACATTTAGGTTGGTTCCATATCTTGCCTATTGTGAACAGAGCTGTGATAAACATGGAGTGCAGGTATCCCTTCAAAATGATGATTTCCATACCTTTGGGTATATACCCAGAAGTGGCATTGCTGGAACATATACAGGATCTATCTGTAGTAGTTTGAGAAACCCCCATACTGTTTTCCATAGTGGTTGTACTAATTTACAGTCCTACCAACAGTGTAGAAGCATTCTCTTCTCTCTGCATCCACACCAGTATTTGTTATTCTCTGTCTTTTTGATACTAGCAAGTCTAACTGGGGTGTGATGATATCTCGATGTGGTTTAATTTGCATTTCCTGATGACCAGTGATGTTGAGCATTTTTTAATGTCTATTCAGTTCCTTTGCCCATTTTTTAATTGGGTCATTTCTTTTTTTACTGTATAATTGCTTGAGTTCCTTGTAAATTATGTATATTAATCCCTTGTTGTACGCATAGTTAGCAATTTTTTTCTCCCACTCTGTACTGTGTCATTTCACTCTCTTGATTGTTTCCTTTGCTGTGAAGAACTTTTTGGTTTGATATATCCCATTTGTTTATTTTTTTTTCTTTTGTTTCTTGTTATTTTGGGCTCATGTTCATAAAGTCTGTGCACAGACCTAGTTCCTGAAGTGTTTCACGTATATTTTCCCTTTGTAATTTTACAGTTTCAGGACTTATACTGAAGTCTTTAATCCATTCTGAGTTGTTTTTAGTATAAGGTGAGAGGTGCATGTCTAGTTTTGTTCTTCTGCATATGGATATCCCAGTTTCCCAGCACCATTTATTGAAGAGGCAGTCTTTCCTCAATGCATGTTTTTGTTCCCTTTATCAAATATCAGATGGTGCTAAGCCTGAGAGATGATTTCTGGGTTCTCTATACAGCTCTATTGTCTGAGTGTCTATTTTTACACAAGTACCATGCTGTTTGGTTACTATAGCTTTGTAGTATAATTTGAAGTCAGGTAGTGTTATGCCTCTGGATTTATGTTTTTTGCTCAGGAGTTCCTTGGCTATTTGGGCTCTTTTGTTCTTCCATATGAATGTTGAGATTCTTTTTTTCCATTTCTGTGAAAAATGTCATTGGTGTTTTGATGCAGATTGCATTGAATCTGTATATCACTTTGGGTAGTATAGATATTTTCACAATGTTAATTCTTCTAACCAAGTGCATGGAATGTCTTTCCATCATTTTGTTTCTTCTTTAGTTTCTTTAAGTAGTGGTTTGTAGTTCTCATTGTAGAGATTTTTCACCTCCTTAGTTAAGTTGATCCCTCGGTGTTTTATTTTTTCATGACTGTGGTAAATGGGCTTACTTCCTTGATTTCACTTTCTTTTAGCTCATTATTGGCAAATATAAAAGCAACTGACTTTAGATATTTATTTTGTATCCTTCAACGTTACTGAAATTGAGAGAGATTGAGAGAGAGAGAGAGAGAGAGAGAAGGGAAGAAAAAAGATGAAGAGTACGATACATACTTTGATACAAGCGGTAGTTGTAATTATATATCTATTTACAAAATTAAGAAACTTAAACAAACAAAATTCAAATTCACGAGATACAATTACCACAATATTTTTGTAGCATTTAATTTCTGAGAGTATAAATTATACTGCCTGCACAAAGTGAAGCTATTAATACTCTACCACTTCTTTCTCTACTCATTTTTTAATTATGCTATTAATGTATACTGTCATGCTTTTAAACATTATTATGGTGGTGTAGCTATAACTTCTATAGCTTTATAATATTTGTTTCATCTTTAAATTGATATCTCAGCATTTGCTACTGTTTATTCATTACAGAATTCTTTGTTTAATCTCATGTCTAGCTGAATTTTATTTTTAGACATGTGTATATACATATATCTATATATGCATGCATTTATGAATTTTATGTGAACTGTTCTTCCCTGTATTTCCAGTATTATTTCAGACATCATAGAACTTGCCTGTTGGCTATTTGGGGGCAGAAATTTCTTGGGCTTTTTTTTTCTTTTATCACAAAAGAGAAGACAAGGATAAAGAGACAAACTTCACTTTTGTTTCTTACCAATTGTGCAGTATTAATAAAAATCCTGAGGTTTCCTGACTCACAAACATTGCTTTTGAGTGCTATGAATTTAGCTAGTAACTCAGCAGTCTTGATACTCCATGGCAAAATTTACTCTTTCTTTCTTCCGTTGACATTGTTTTGAACTTTGTGACTTCCTTAGTTCTAGCTGTCACAGGTCAGTCTTTCTTGCTTTTCTTCCTCCAATTATTTTAGGTACAGAGGTAAGAGATTTTATGATTCCACTTAAATTTTCTGCCTTTTTTATGCAATTCCACGATTCCATGTGTGTCTTTTATTCAAAATACCGTGCATGTGTATTTCCTCTTTCTTTCCATTTGATTTGTTAGAAGTTTACCCATTTATTGTACTTTTCATTATTTATTATCTGTTAGTAATTTCATTTTTTATAAAAAAACCTTTACATAAGTATGTCATTGCCACTTTTTTTTCTAATTCTATTTTATGACATTTATATTAATGGGTACTTTCCTCATTCTTTCTTATATTGAGCTATTGCTCCCTTGGGTTTAATATTTAGTTCTCATGTTTTAATTTCCCCCCTAATTTAGTGATAAAATCATTCAAAATCTGTGTCTTTGTTCTGATTTCACAAATTTTGATATATTTATATATATTGAATGCTTTTGATTTCTTTTTTATTATGAATGTTCATGAGATACAAAGGTAATTGGCACCCCTCATGTCCATGATTTGAGAGCCAGATTCATACTGGCAGCATACCTATTACCAGAAATTGCATTTGCACCCCTGTGTCCCCCACCCAATCATCTCCAACCTCCCCCCCAATCCACTTTCTAGCCCAAGGAATGTTCTTCCCTTCTGCAAGAGCAATGCACTACTGTGGCCTTTACTTCCTTTTTTCTCTCTTACCTCCCACATATGAGTGAGTGCATGTGGTATTTATCCCTCTGCGCTTTGCTTATTTCACTCAACATAAGTTTCTCCAGGTTCTTCCATGTAGCAAATGGGAGTATTTCATTATTTTTTATGGCAGAGTAGTATTCCATGGTGTATATATACCACAGTTTCCTTATCCAATCATCCATCAATGGACATTTAGGTTGGTTCCGTATCTTGGCTACTGTAAACAGAGCTGCAATGAACATGGGAGTGCAGGTATCTCTTTACATGATGATTTCCATTCCTCTGGGTATATACCCGGAAGAGGGATTGTTGGATCATATGGAAGATCTATCTGTAGTTGTTTGAGAAACCTCCATACTGTTTTCCATAGTGGTTTTACTAATTTACAGGCCCACCAGCAGTGCAAGAGTGTTCCCTTCTCTCCACACCCTCACTGGCATTTGTTATTCACCATCTTTTTGATTATAGACAGTCTAACTGGGGTGAGGTGGTGTCTCAATGTACTTTTAATTTGCATTTCCCTGAATGCTTTATTTTCTAAATATGTTGTATATTTCATATATATCATAAATGTAATTTTAAGTTTGTACCTGATACTACTGAATTTATGGAATTTTATTTCTTTATACATGTTTATGCTTCTCTAGTTTATTACTGCACTGTTGTCATAAAGTGTGTCCAGTGCAATTTCTAAATCAGAAAGGATTTTGTTGTTGCTGTTATTTTGTTTTGTTTTTGTTTTTCCAGTTTTACCTTGTGGCAAAATATATAGGTAATTTTTAATAAATGTTTTATTATCAAATGATTTAAGAGAAGATATATTAAATCATGTCATCGTTTAATAGATGGTATTGATAACATGAAGGTAGAACATGTATTTCAAATGCAATACAAATTGTATGTTATTTTGGAATGTTTTAACTTTTTATTAATTGAGTTCACTGCCAATATTATTATTGTTTTTTTCAATTTCTTTGTCCCATTTCAAGATATTTTTCTTTACATATAATAATAATATTTTCTTTAGAAATAAAAGTTTCACTGAACCTCTTTTTAGTCTTTTAATACAACTTTCATATGTTTTCTTTTAGGTCTTGAAAAAATTATTGAGTTTATGTTTTTTACTATTAAGTATATTACCTTAACATTAGGATTAATTACAAGCAATATTTCATTTATTCTCACATCCTTTTATTCTACCTCCTATTTTTTAATGGTAGAGTATGTTAGAATTTGTTTTAGAATTTGTGTTCTATTCATTTTATTACCATTTTTAAATATTCTGTGTCTTTTCTTTTACAAATTTTACAGTATTTTCATCCAGGCATTTAAATATTTGTTTGACTATTACTTACTTAAATATAATGTTTAGGTTATTTTCATGCTTGAGAATACATTAAGATTGATTTGTTTTTATCTTTTAAATACATATTTTGCAAAATAGAGCTCCTGAGCTACTGTATAACGGGAAATTTCAAACCACTGCATTCACTCTGATGCTAATTCGACTGATTATTTAATTCCTGTATAGCAAATGTTTTCCCAGTTCTCTAACAGTTGCTCCATTGAAGTCTGAACTTTTGCGTAACTGTGGAGAAGTTTGGAACCGACCTATAGGTAAGTTATTCATTTCTTTTGTGTACTTTTCCTTGACTGGACAATTTAAGATTTTATCTTTAACTCTTCAGAAGTTATCCAGATATGTCTGTTCATTGTTACCTTCAAACAAATGCTGATTACGTATTTTGTACATGGGTTTTGTAACCTCTCCTGAATTCTTCCAGTTTCATATTAAAAAATTAGAAGCTTTCATATTATTGTCATAATCTTTCATCTCTTTTCTAAAGCTTTCTTTGTTTTTATCAAAAATAAAAAGCAGACTGCTTAAAATTGACTTGTTTTCTGCAAAAAAATATTAAATTTAAATACGTAAATATACATATATGTATGTGTATGTATGCATGTGTGTGTATAAACAAATTTTTTCTCCTCTTATGTATATTCCTTTGCTTACTCAATTTTGCCTTGCCTGTCTTCACCTCCCACACCCATCTCTCTCTCTTTAAAGTGAAATAGACTACCACAGCCTTGTAACACCTAAAATATCATGTAAATACATTTTTTAGCATTTAGTTATTTCCATTGATACTTTTATAATTGTTCTCTAACCCTATACTGAAAAATAACAAATTTTTAACGCCAATCCAGAGATCTAAGTATTAGGGTTGACTTTATTTATTTAATATTCCAACTACCTAACAAGGCCACAACACCACAGAAGGCATAATTATATGAAAAAAGAACTAGTTTAGAATCCCAATAGCTGTGAAACCGAAAATATGTTACTTAATTTCTGTGAGTGTTATCTTCCTGATTTGCAAGGTGAGAATAATAGTAAAATGAGCATCATATCATTATTAAAAGTTCTAATGATATAATTAATACAAGTCTTCTGCAGGATGTCTGGTAGTCAGGGAGTTCTGAAAATTGAGCTGTTATTCTTGACCATTGGTTGATAAAATTGTTAATGTACAAATAAGTGGATGAATTAATGTAATAAAAGTATAAGAGATAAAATTGCACTGTTACATTCCTTTGCTATTGTGAAAGATCCTGTATGCTATATTTGCAAACCTCATCAGAATAAAATAATCATTGTTGCAAAAAATATAGTTCAATGGTTGTGAGATTATTACTGTTTTATATTTGAAAGAACACAATGTTTTTTTTAAGATAAATGCAGATTTTAGTATATTAGATATGTGACCTGTTCTACAGAATGAATGAAAGAGATTTGCATGTATTATCAAATTGTGTACTGAATGATATGTACTACTCATTAAGTTTAAATGGTAGAGTTGACATTTGCAGTGGATAAGCTGTAATGAATATTAGAATGAATAGCACCTCAGAATGTAGAGATAAAGAAGTGGTTTATTGTTTTTTCTTTTCTTACTGTAATAATAATCAAAGACACAGTGATGTAAAGATGTTACATAGGGAATAAGTGGCAAGTATCCCCATGTGCCCATTTGGCAAGTTTGGCACTTACAGTAAAATTCCAATTGTAGTTGTTTTTTTAAACCTTTAATTGGTACCAAGTGGGACTGTTAAATAATGTGAGGCTATAGCCTTCTTAAAGGCAGGATACATGCCTGCCCTTATTTTGTTTTTATCTTTTTGAACATCGAAATCCTTTCCATATGCATGATAAGTGCTCGATTATTAAAATAATTAGGTATCGTAAAGGACATTTTTGTATCTTTAAGATTTGGAGTTGGAAAGCCATAACTGAGAATTGATCAGAAACATGGTAGCTGGAGCTAGACCCATCAGTCTTGCAGAGGTCATTTTTATACCACTGTAGCCCATATGATTTAGCCACCACCTCCCAGCAATGTAGGAAACTAAGAAACTGGTGGCCAAAGAAGCCAGAGTTGAGATGATAAAGCAGTGGCAAAGGCAGTGACTGGATGGGGTTGCAGCCTCTGCTCAGAGACTTGTCTGCAAGAGACACTTGCTATAGTCAATTCCTGCAGCCCCCGTGGGAACCACTGAAGGTCTATGGCAGCAATTAAGGCCCCAGAAACAAGATTACCTGTTACATTGATGCATAAAAGTTTCCTTTTCCTTTCCTCTCTCCCTCCCTTTTGTCTTTAAACTCATTTCCATGCTCAGAAACAAACAAACAAAAACACCCCTACCTGCTCCATCCATAACATCCACAGTGAATATTTTCTCACTTATTCAATTATTTTTCAAATATCAGGGTTAAGTATTCTTAATGAATGATAGAGGTGAGGATGGGAGAGGTAGAGATTCTGTAGGAACAGTCATTACCTCCTTTTATGTAATTAAGCATCAACAGTTATTTTGTAAAATCCATGTAACAAGCAAACAAGATTTTAATACATTACTGAAAATTATAGTGAATTTAAATCCTGGTTTGAAAGTGATGGTGTAATACAGTATTCCTTTTCCCTGTCCTTCAAAATAGTCTCAAAGTAATTAGAGGAATGAGAGATGAAACTGCAAATTTCATTTTTAATTTTTGTTTTGATCAGATCTATGAAAAAACTAAACCCTAATCCTTAAAATAAGTGGAAGGCATGACAAATACAGTGGAATTCATTCATAGGTGAAAGTGAGAAGCACTTTAGTTGTAGATCTCAGAAAGACCAAGAAGACTGTGAGAAGTCTACCATGAAGTATAAACCTAAGCAACAACATGAACTGAGAATGTAGGCTGTGATAGGAGTGTTTCAATATCTAGTTTGGGTTCAAGAAGTGTTTCAGGGCCGGCCGGGTGGCGCACTCAGTAGAGTGCGGCACTTGGAAGCATGGTGGCGCTCCCACTGAGGGTTCGGATCCCATATAGAGACTGGTCCGCTCACTGGTTGAGTGCGGTGTGGGCGCGACACCGAGGGTTGCGACCCGTTGCCGGTCGCAGTACGGGCGCGACACCGAGGGTTGCGATCCCATTACCGGTCACGAAAAAAGACAAAAAAGAAAAAAAAAAAAAAAAGAAGTGTTTCAATATCCAGTTTGATAAGTCAGAGTAAATATTTATTTAGTCATTGCTACATTTTTTAAGGCAATAAATTGGAAACAACTTAAATGTGTGTCAGTAACGGTCTGCATAATAAACAATGACATTTCTCTCCATAAAATGAAATAGCATGAAAAGGGTAAAAAAGGCTCTTTTTCTTTGCATATGTAATAATCTCCACAATTCATTGTTACATGACAAAAAGTAAGATTCAGAAAAGTGAATTTATTACTTGAGTGAAATAAGCAAAGCACAGTGGGATAAAAACTGCATATACTCACTCATATGTGGGAGCTAAGAGAAAAAGAAAGAAGGGAAGAAAGTCCACAGTGGTGCATTGGACTTTAATAGGGAGAGAACATTCCTTGGGATACAAAGTGGAGTGGGTGGGAAAGAGGGGGGCAGAGGGAGGTTGGGAAAAATTGGGTGGGGGACACGGGTACAAACACAAATTGTGGTAATGGGCATGCTGCCAGTATGAACCTTGCCTTCACTTCTTGGGCATGATGGGTGACAATTAGCTTTGTATCTCATGAATATTCGTAACCAATAAAAATAATAATATACGGACATATTTATCCATATAAGTAAAAATCTCTGGCAGGCTATTCATGAAAAATAAACAAAATTATCATAATAATTAATTATAGAACTAGAAATAATACAGGTATCCAAACTTAGAAGTGGAAATATGAGAAAGATGGTAAGTAACATGAATGAAATATCTTTTCTTTCATTTTGGCGTAATTTGAGACTTTTAAAATCTAAGTTATAGAGAAGTCTTAGCAGTTTGGTGATGGGGACACTCAGATATAGACATAGACAGACACACAAATACACACACAGAATTGAGAGCATAAAGTGTTAAAAATTATAACCCCTAGAATTGAAAGGTTCTTTTTTCTGCCAAATATGTTCCCACTTATTGTTGAATAAGAATCTAAAATTCAATAATTCATAACTTATATAGACACAATTTCAAAGTCCATGTGAATTTTTTCTTTTATACATTTAATGCTACTTCCAACATATTCCAAGCTAAGCAATCAAAGTGTTAAAAGTTTAATTTATAACTATGTATCTTTATAAAATGGCTGCACTGCATCTGGAAGCCAGCTCTGCTTGAAGAAAATGATATTTATCAATTCATATCTTGCAATTTATGAAGCTTTCTTACCAGATTGAGTACTAAAGGGCAGGGATAACTAAGAGTTAAAACCTACTATTAGGTAGATTTGAATAACGTGTTGAATAATAAATTTCAGAGAATCTGAGTCCCGCTGTAGAACTGGGCAAAAAAACCACTCACTTTATGGAACTGGGGGTATTGTGAGCAAAGTATATGGACAGGACAAAAATAATGCTGTTTCTTGTTTTGAGAGAAATAAATTATCCACAAACTTCGAGTGCAGTGGTTTTCAACCCTTGGCACACATTAAAATTATCAAAGGAATTTTTTTTAAAACAATTGGATTCCTGGACACCAAACTCAGAGCCTCTGATATAATTGGTTAGGGGAAGGATCTGGGTATTGGTAGGTTTTAAACCTTGCTAAGTGATTCTAATGTGCAGCTAGTTGTGAGCCATTATGTTAGAGCAATGTTTCCCAAACTTTGCTCATGTTAGAATCATCAGGAGAGCTTTTAAAAATTGTGATACCCATTACATATGTAAGGTTTAAGGCCAGTATAAATTCCCTGATGACTCAAAAAAAAAAAAAATAGAGTTCTTTCTGAATGTTTTTCCACATTCATTGAATTTATGGGGTTTCTCCCTATAATGAATTATCTGATGATTAATAAAAGTTGAGTGCTTCCTGAGGAATTTTTCACATTCAATACATCTGTAAGGTTGCTTGCCTACGTGAATTTTATGATGATTTTGAAACAATGATCTGTTCATAAAGGCTATCCTACATTCTTTACATTGATGTGGTTTCTCACCATATGATTTCTCTAGTGGCTAATAAAGGAGGAATTGTATTTGAAGACTTTCCCACGTTCCTTGCATTTATAGTGCTTCTTCTCTAGGGCACTTCTGCCTTTCCACTTAGCTTCTTTTCATCATGACACTTCTTGTGTGCTCTCTCAGAACAGATCCTTCAGAAGCATTTTGCTTTAGGGCTGGTATCTTTGTTTCAAACCAATATTCCTTGACTGCCCGAGTACTTGACAGAACCTCTCTCACCTCCATCCAGGGCTCAGCCCCTTGCTCCAACTGAGTGATCAGTTTTGGTGTGGAAGAGAGAAGCCCCATAGACACCAGCTTCCCACAGTTTTCCAGTATCGCATATCTGTTCACAGCCTGCTGTACAGCATCAAGGTGTCTCCACTCAGTCTGGGTAAAGGCCACAACCACATCCATGTGATTCCTGAATCAGGGCTCTTGGACCCAGATTATCGATAATACTAATTAAATTGGAAAATCTGCGATATGGGAGTCTAAAATAAATATTTTTATATTATCTACAGGTGATTCCAAAGTGCAGCAAAGTTTAGGAACCACTGGTTAGCCAACTAAAGAAATGAGAATGACATTAGGAATGCAATACCTGTGAGATACACAGCCAGTAGCTTTGATTATGGTTACCTATATGATGTTGGGCATTTAGATTCTTTATCTACAAAATAAGCAAAATTGATTATTTTCCAAGCTGTTTAGGGATAAAAGTAGAATACAAGATAAAGTGCTGCATCAATGTAAACAGTTAACATTTTAATTCTAACTTGATGACTTCCATAATACGTGTTATCTATATGATATTATCAGGCTTGCCACATGCTTTGTTGTAACATTCACTTTTTTTCAGTCAAATTATATTGCAAACTAGGGTGAAGGAACATCCTGCTTTTCCTGGGCATGGGGTTTTCCATTTGAAAATGGACAATTCTGGGCTATCTGAAACAGTGGGCCACTCTGTGCCAAATCTCTATTGATTCCATTGTAATTCAGCTTTTTCCATTTAGTTGTAACCATAAATTTCAAAATATTTGTTTTTTTTTTCCATTTGAGGGTAGAATTATGTATAGGAGTTTAATTAAGTATTGAAAATTATAAAGAAATTTTTAGATGGTAAAATGAGGTCTGAAGCAGCTCAGAAGGGAAACCAAAAATAAATGACAAGAAAGATAACATAACGTAAGGATACTATCTTAAAGGGTTGCCTCAAACTGAAACAGCCAGCACAAATCCCAGTACTAAATACGTTAAGTTTTGCCCAACATTAGTACGGGAAATTACTTTTCATAAACTTTTAGGTTGCCTGAATTTCCCATTCATTTCCCCACACCATTGCCCATGTGAAGATTATGTCCTGTCACATTCTGTCAACCTCTACTCTAAAGAAAACTGCAGTTCCTGAAATGTCCTCCTTCATTTTATACCTTATCAACTCTTTCAAAACATTGTTGGGTATTTGTGGTGTTCTTTGTGACAAATTTATTCTATCACATTTTATCTTTTTTTATGGATGTTATTTAACTTGGAGTGATACTTTGGGATGTGGATATTATTCACTTAAGATCCCGAATACTGAATCGCTGGGGACTAACATAACAGGATTGGGGGTGACAGAATATCAGATTTGATATTTAAAAATTATCTTGTTTGTTACATTATAGTAACTTCAAAGGAATATGGCAGTTATAACTCAATATGTCTGTAACTGACCAACATAGAAACAGTATATAATATAGTCTTGCTAAAAATTTCATAGAAATTTTTTAGGGATAACAATAAGAGATAATGTTATAATCTGTTCCATGATAATTTCATAAACATGCTATGTATAATCAGAAATATAATACAGAAAATAATTGTAATATCACAATAAAACTTTAAAAATCATTTAATTTAATTTTTAAAATAAATTGAAATAAATTTAAAATATTCAGGGTCTTTCATGGTTCCATATGAATTTTAGTTTGTTTTTTTATTATCATATTCATTTTTACAAATCATGATTTTTTTTATGCCCTTTGCCCGACCCATCATTTCCCGGCCCACCCCAACTCTAGAATCCTTAGGATTGTTCTCTCCTTCTGAAAGTTCAATGTATTGTTGTGGTCTTTTCTTTCTTTCTTTCCTTCATTCCTTCCTTCTTCCCTCCTTTCCTTCCCTCCCTTCAATGGATGACTGGACAAGGAAAATGTGGTATATACACACAATGGAATACTATTCAGCCATAAAAAAGAATGAAATTCTGCCACTTGCAGCAACATGGAGGAGTCTGGAGACAATTAGGTTAAGTGAAATAAACCAGACATAGTTTAGCTTTTTAAAATAATTTCTGTAAAAAATGCCATTGGGATTTTGATAAGGATTGTGATGAGTCTGTAAATTGTTGTGGGTACTATGGACATTTAAACATTATTGATTTTTCCAATAAATAAACACCAGATATCTTTCCATTTATTTGTGTCTGTTTTAATTTCTTTTATCAATGTTTTGTAGTTTTCAATATATAAAACTTTCTCCTCCTTTGTAAGTTTATACCTTATTTTTTTTTTATATTATTGTAAATGAGATTGTTTTCTTAATTTCCGTTTGGGATACTCCTTGTTAGTATATACAAATGCAAAACTTCCTGATTGTAAAATATGTTACAAAGCTAAGGTAATTAAAACACTATAGTACTGGCATAAAAACAGACATACAGACCAGCAGAACATAAGAGAACCCAGAAATTAAACCATGTATATATGCTAAACTGATTTTCAAAAAGGGTGCAAAGAATACACAAAGGGGGAAGGATAGACTCTTCAACAAATGATTTGAGTAAACTGAATATAAACATGCAAAAGAATGAAATTGAACTCTTGTCTTACACCATGACAGAAATAAACTTAAAATGGAATAAAGACTTTGTAAGTCCTGAAACAGTAAAACTCCTAGAAGAAAACATAGGGTTGGAAAGCTTCTTGACATTGGTCTTGACAATGGTTTCTTGGGTATAACCTCAAAGTCACAAGCAACAAAAGCAAAAATAGACAAGTAAGATTACACCAAAATGAAAAGGTTATGCACAGAAAAGGAAACAATCAACAGAGTGAAAAGGCAACCTGCAGAATGGGAGAAAATATATGCAAACCATATATCTGATAAGGGGTTATACTCTAAAACAAGATTATAAAATAAGGAATTCCTCCAATTCAATAGTGATAAATAAATAAATACATAACCCAACCTAAAAATGGGCAAAGGACTTGAAAAGACATTTCCCCAAAGAAGACATACGAATGGCCAACAGGTATATGAAAAGGTGTTTGACATCAGTAATCATCAGGAAAATGAAAATGGAAACGACAGTGAGATATCACTTCACACCTGTTAGAATAGTTATCACCAAAAACAGAAACAAAACAAAGAGAAAAAAGACAAAGGTAACAGATGTGATGAGACTGTGGAGAAACCTGAACCCTTGTCTACTGTTGGAGGAAATGTAAAATGATGCATCCACTATGGAAAATAACATAAAAGTTCTTCAAAAAAATAAAGGCAGAACTACCATATGACATAGCAACCCTACTTCTAGGTATATATTGAAAAGAGTTGAAATTACATCCTAGAAGAGACATCTGCACTTCCATGTTCATTGCAATATTATTCACAATAGCCAAAATACGTAAACAACCTCAATATCTCAGTGTCTACAACAGTGAATGGAAAAGGGAAATGTGGTGGCATATACAAACAATGTAATACTAGTCAGCCTTTGGAAAAAAAAATATAATGAAATTTGGAAATTCTGCCATATGCTACAAAATAGATAAATCTGAAAGGCATTATGGTAAGTGAACATAGGGCATATGACAAATACTGTGTGATTCCTCTTATATGAGGTATCTAAAATAGTCAAACTCATAGAAACAGAGATTAGAATGGGGGTTTCCAGAAGCTGCAGGGGTGTGTGTGCAGGGTGAGGGGGTAGGGAGAATGGAGAGTTACTGTTCAACAGGAATAAAATTTCAGTTGTGCAAACATGAATAAAACCTAAAGGTTTAAAAGGGAAATTTTCTTACAATTGAGGTAAGTTGCATTATTTAAACTTTTCTCCTGAGTAAATTAACATGAAATTAATTCTTTCCCTTTCACCATGTACATATAGCTACCAGCCTCACAGTTAGGAGACCTGAGAGTTATTTTTTGGAGCAATCGATGGGAAGAGTCCCCCGACCAGGGACAGGAGGCATTCTTGTCTGGTAGAATGTTGTGGGGACAGACATGAGGCTGAACACACAGGCAGTCAGTGATGATCCATATAGTGAATGCTAAGACATCCACCAACTTCCCCCTTGTCCAGTTTGTAAAACGTTTTAACTGGGAACTCCAGGCAAAATTCTGAAGAACTGTATTCTGTAGATGCTCAATAGCCCTAGAGGTAAGACTTCCAGCTTCTGACTTTTGAAGATCTCCTCAATTAAAATCTCATCAGCTAATTACCCCACAGTGAATTCTATCTGTAAATAAGCCTTGTCATACATACAGTCATCTTTTCAATTAACAGCGGTTAGACATATGAGAAAAGCCTCCAAAGTGAAAGATAGGTACTAAACCAACATCAACAAAAAGAAAAATTAGTAAAAACAAAAATGCAGAGAGCAGAAAATAAATTTGACTTCTTAGTAATTAGTAGTCTCAGTGCAGTATTACAACTGAAACAGGAAAAATATATTTTAATGAAGTCATCATACAATGAGAATGAGCTCTTGAGAATTAGATGTAGGTTAACTGAAATTAAAAATAAATATCAGGACTAAAGAACAAAGTTGAGAATATATCCCCAAAAGTGAAGCAAAAAGAAAGAGAGATGAGAATTAGCAGATAAAAGAAATGAAAATAAAATATTTCTTATGATAGAACCAACAACCAAATAAGAGGAGTGCTAGCAATAGAAAGGAGTGAAAACAGAAAATGGAATGCAACAAGAAAATTTTTCAGAATAAGTAACATCACATTTTCTATGAAAGAGTCTATTTAGTGTTCAAAAACAATGAGTGCAGTAGTGAATAACATCCCTACATCATTTCTAGCATGTTAGCCAAAGTGGCATAAATATAGTGAAGAAAATTCCCTCACTGAGGGTGGGTAGCATGAAAGTTATACAAGGCAACAACTAGACTGACCGTCCTGTGAAATAAATCCTTTCAAATTTCAGACTGATTTTTTCTTAACCCAGTCTTCTATGCTTGGCTCGATTATCCTTAATTGTAACAATAAGGATACCTTCAGTCTTTGAAATAAGTATATATGCCTATGCATGTATATATGTATGCATATATGTGTGCACATATATACATATATGTCCATATATATAAATATGTTAATGATTTTACATTTGTATGTAAATTGATAAATTGAAAAATGCATAAATATATTGTTTAATCAATTAATTCCAGTTTTAAGCTTTCATAAGTATTCTTAAAGTATTATTTTTGTATTTACCAGCAACTACGGGCATATAGAACTCACCATTTTTCTTTGATGCTCTGATTATTCATGTTTTTTTTATAAATAGCACATTCAGTGTAGAACTATTAAGATATATATGTAATCAAAAAGAAGAAAAAGCAATAATGTTTACATAATTATATTATTGCATATATGCATACATACACACATATATATGTATACCCATATGTTTGAATAAAGAAATTATGATTATACTTTATGTACTGTTGTGGTGAGCATACCTATCATCTAATAAAATATCATTCTTCAAAATAATTAAATACTCTTCAAACATGTAGAATTCAATGGATGTTAATTGAATACCTACTATGTTCAAAGATCCATAATAGTACATGCATGTGGATTTTCATTATAGTATTGTCTGTGGAGACAGAGAACTGAAAGCAATCTGGGTATCCATAATGGAGGGAGTGCGTGGGAAATATAAGACATCCTGTGTATGCAGCAGTTTGAAGCAGCAAATAAAACACACACGGAATGATGTATGGATCTTAAAAACACAGTAAGTGCTGAGTGGAAAATGGTAAAAAAAAATATGAGAAATGTAATAGAGTAGCATTTGTATAATTTTTTTAAATGCATGCATACAAATCAGGATACCTACTTTCGTCTTTGCAATCATTGAGAGATCATTGCTGAACCCTCATAACTTGATAGCTCATAACTCCCAGTAACTTCCTTTTCCTTCCTTAGTCTACTATAATCATAAACTTGAAGTTTACATCTTTAAACTAATACCTGCTTAAAAGGCATGCATTTTTAGAAGGTTAATCCCAAATCAAGAATGTTACTTAGTCTGTGTAGCCATCCAAGTAGACAACATCCTCTAGAGGTATAAACACCTATTATAGAAATGGGTCTGCTATCTTATAGTATCTTTGTCTGGTTTTGGTATCTGGGTAATGCTGGCCTTATAAAATGAGTTTTTTTTTTTTTTTTTGTCTTTTTTTTTTCCGTGTCTGGCAACGGATCGCAACCCTCAGTGTTGCCCCCGTACCGGACCAGGGACCGGCAACGGGATTGCAAACCTCGGTGTTGCTCCCGTGCCTCGCTCAGCCAGTGAGCGGGAGCCGGTCTGTATGTGGGATCCGAACCCTCGGGCGGGAGCGCTGCCGCGCTTCCCAAGCGGCGCACAATCCAGTGCGCCACCGGGCTGGCCCATAAAATGAGTTTTTAAGCATTGCTTTCTCCTCACATTTTTTTCTTTTTCTTTTTCTTTTTCTTTCTTTTGTTTTGGAAAATTTGAGAGAGATTGGTTTCGATTCTGCTTTAAATGTTTGGTATAATTCAGCAGTGAAGCTATCAGGTACTGGGATTCTATCTGACGAGAGATTTTTTTTTAATTACTGCTTTAATTTATTTGTTATTGGTATGTTTGGGCCTTCTATTTCTTCTTGACTTAGTCTGGTAAGCTGTATGTGTCTAGAAATTCCTCTGGTTTATCTAATTTTTTGGCATAATTGCTCAGATACCAGGTGTCTTCAAAAAGCTCATGGGAATATTGCATTATCTTTTAATTCTATTTTTCCATGAACTTTTTCAAGTACTCTTGGATATATGTTCATAATAATAATATAATGAATATGTATTATGATCCTTTATTATGATACTTTTTATTTCTGAGCCATTTGTAGTAATGCCTCTTCTTTCATTTCTAAAATTAATAAACAAATACAGTAAAGTTGCAGTATACAATATCAACTTACAAAAGCCAGTAGCATTTTTGTACATCAACAATGAACTATCTGAAATAGAAATCAAGAAAACAATCAGGCAAAACCACTGGCTGAGCTCAGAATCCCTAGGAGTATATTTCAAATGTTCTCACCACAAAAATGGTAAGTATTTAATGTGAAGAATATGTTAATTGGGTTGATTTGATTATTTCACAATCTATTTAGAAATCATAAAATCATTTTGTACCCCATGAAAATATATATAAATTGAATTTATCAATTAACAATTAAAAATAAAAATTTAAAAAACAATCCCATTTACAATAGTACCAAAACAATACTCAGGAATAAATTTAACCAAAGAAGAAAAAGATCTGTACACTGAAAACCACAAAACATTGATGGAAAAAACTGAAGATACAAATAAATTTTAAAAACCTCATTTTCATGGATTAAAAGTGTCACCTCTCTGCCAGGGTGTTGAAGACCCAAAAAGGATTACTCAAAGCCCATTTCTTCTGAGCAGTGAGAAGCCCCAAAGGGGTTAATTTCCATGAACCTTCGAGAGAGAGGCATTCCTTGGAAAATTAACACTGAACTGGGGTCTCCTCTCAGTTTTTATTCTCCAGGCCAAAAACAGAAAAGGAATATAGGTGGTTACAAAATGACCAGTAAGATAATTGTCATGGCAACAGTCATTAGGTTTAGTTGCACCAAGGACATCTGCCCTTGGAGCCAGCAATTTTGCTGTGTTACAATTCTTTATCTACAACAGAGACTTTAGCCTCAGGAAAGTTTCCTGTCTTCTGCAAGCTTAATATTTCTATGTGTAATTTTCAAAAGTTACACTATAGCTGAAACTACAGGGCTTTGGAAGCTAGGCTCTGTGAAATAAACTTGCTTTATTAATGTTAGTACTCTCCACATAGAAGGATTAGTATTGTTTAAATATCCATACTACTTAAAGTGTTCTACAGATTCAATGCAAACAATATCAAAATTCCAATGACATTTTGCACATAAACTGAAAAAAAAAATCCTAAAATTCATATAGGACTACAAAAGACCCAAAATAAACAAAGTGATCTTGAGCAAAAAGAACAAAGCTGGAGGCATTGCACTGCCTAATCTCAAAATAAACTACAAAGCTACAGAAACCAAAACAGCATGGCCCTGCCATAAAAATAGACACATGGACTAATGGAGCAGAATAAAGAATGCAGAAATCAACCCAGGCACTTACAGTCATCTGATCCTTGACAAAGGCACCAGGAATGTACACTGGGAAAAGGTCAGCATCTTCAGTAAATGGTGCTCGGAAAACTGGATATATATATCCAGGGAGAGAGAGAGAGAGAGAGAGAGAGAGAGAGAGAGAGAGAGAGAGAGAGAGAGAGAGAGA